>NC_133751.1:27814303-27994303 GCF_036562045.2 Rhinolophus sinicus
AGTTAATAACACTAAATTCCACTGCATAATATCACGCCTAGCTTCCTTTCCATTGAAATGATACCCTTGCTTCTATGTATATGTTGGTGTCTATGTAAAATTGAATGCACATATACAAATAAAATTAATTAGAAGAGTCATAATTTAGCATTTGGTCCACACATGCCCAAAGATATAGAAACACGATTCAATTGGGGATATAAATATCACACTGTCTTGAGAATTATAGTTTATATATAATGTTAAGTGTTCTTATAACTTCTCAGAAGGAGAATACTTCCCTCATAAACAGGACCTCATTGGGAGATGGGGTAGTTCTTTCCTAATCTTTTTTGTTAGTTTCACAGTTTTAGGGAAAAGCCAGTTTCACAACACATGTCCCTGAGTTCATCACACTATTGGATGTGTAACGCAAGATGGGTAAGATTCATTTATCAGTGTCCATCTCAAATCATTGTTCAACCAATCACAAGTTCAGATCAATGAGCAGTAATTAGAGAGGAGTGGAAGATGATGTTGTAGTGACCACAGAAAGGCAAAGGAATCAGAAACAAGTATGTGATGACAGACCACATTTTTTTTATCATTATTAGAATTACTCCATAAATTACTAACTCTATTGAGTATTTACTCAAATCACTGACTCCATTGAGTAAAACACAGATATCAATGACCATTTTTTAAATCTAGGTTTTATTTGTTTGGTTATAAGGTAAAATTTAAATTTGAACACTATATGTATGAGAAAACCAACTGAGTTTTTGTATATACCACTAAATTAATTTTGCATCTTTAATTCAATCTATTTCTAGACTGACGAGAAAGATAAATCTTTGTTTATATTTCCAAGGAAACATTTGTTTAAGCTTATTGATGCTGAACTCAAATATTTACTCTGATATTCAAGTCACACACAGATCTCATTAATGGGATTTAAACAGGTAAGAAACCCCCAAATAACTCCGCTGATTATTTTAACACCTAGTTAATGGCTTAGAATAATTGATGTGTAGCTGAAGTTTATGTAATTTATAATTAAAACAAAAATCCACTTCAAAATGTCCTAGACTTGTTCAATTATATGTTAAAACTGAAACAAATATAAAAACTTTAATAAATATATTTTCTTCCAAGAAATGACACACTGTGACTTTTTTGTTATTGTTGGGTTTGATGTTTTTGCCTCTAAGGAGGTCAGCAATATGGAAACATAAAGGCCAATTTAATTTGTGCATCTGCGGCTGCCAAGTATTTTAATTCAGACAGCTGTGACTGAAGAGTTAATATTTTACTTGTCAAAATCCAAAAGAAGGCCAGTGAATCACTCTAATTCTCATTAAGAGGCTTTCCCCCAGTAGCACCCTAATTCAAAATAATGAAAGTAGAGACTGAGTGCGATTCTAATACCAGTTGAGACCTATCTTTTAATATTTCTCCAGTGATGGATTAGGGATCGGGGAAATTCATCTCAGATCATAGAGCCTAATTTAATAAGGGATCATTCCAAGAGTATTGCATTTTATAATAATGTCATTTAATGTGTCGTCTTCCATTTTTACTGTCCCATATGTATGCTTACACGATGGTGCCATAGGGATAAACTTTTAAAGAACCAGGATCATTTTTAGTTTTCATTTTCCTTAAGTAGGGGGGCCATCAATGAAAGCATCCATTAGTACCATTATTATCACAATATAAGAGAGTGAGGGACATGCCTGATTTGGACGAAAACTTAATAGAACTCTTAAGTAAATATTCAACTTTTCACTGAGTCTCGAGCATTGAAGAGGGTGAAAATGTTTAAGAGATGGTTTTAAATAAATCAAATTTTATCATCTAATATATTACAATAATACAAAAGCCTGGAGATGTAGTAGTTTAAAATGCACAAAAACAGCATTCTAAAAATCTAATCTTGCTTTGTCCTATTGCTCCTCATTTTCAACTGATTTACAAGGCGAGTGAAGCTTTAATAACTGCTTAGTAAAGGCTAATTATTCATGCTGCCTAACTTTAGAGAAATAATATGAAGGGCTATTTTTCCATAAATTGCAATCACTTACTCAATGAGGAAAACAAATTGTCAGGAACAAAATTATATGAAGTACTTAACTTTATTATTTTATATTAACATCTAACTGTATTTAATCAACTTTGCTATTTTTATCTTGGCATTGCAGTGAATGTGAAACATTTGGCAATTACTAGGGCACTAGTTAAGCAAGTTCAGGTCAGAGCATCATAACCATATAAATGTCAATACATTATTATTGGCTATAACTCCTACAGCAGCAGCAGGAGTGCTGCTTAACCACAATTACCTTCTATCCGTTAGGACAGCTGGTGTTATAATAAGAAAGTTTCCTTTCAAATATATTCTTGTGATTGGGTCTTTACCTTTAGATAATGTCTTTAATAGTTTCCTTTTCCATTCTGACGGCATTAGTTTAAACACATAAACTCTATGGGTCTAAATTATGCCCTAGAAACCCCATTTTGTTGTAAATGCTAATCAGATTACTGCCATTTTTAAAAATGCAAGTAATCTGAATAGAAATATAATAAATTTTAAAAATGTTTTAATGTCTTTGCTTTTGTATATCCTTTCCTGTATGTTTTTGCATTTTAATGGTCTTTAAGGTATTAACTTTTCTTAAATTTTAAAATAAATCTAGTTTTCTTATAGCCTTTGGTTATTTATTCTTCTTTGCCTAAAATATACCTTCATGCTATTTTTCCCCACTTAGCTTCAGGACTTTAATCCCCACTTTTCTTTTTAATGTATTACATTGTCTATTGTATCCTAAAATAATTCCCTGGGACCTGATTTTGTTTTTCACCATTTCTTTCTTCCTTTACCATATTTTCCCTTAGCTGTCTTTATTGCTGCTCATTCAGTTTATATTCTGTTATCCATTTCATGTTATCTTTTCATCTTTTACTCTTTCTTTAAGAAAAAAATCATGAGTTCTTCTGCTGATGAGAATAACATAACATGGTACTTAGAATCTCTTTAAGGAAGGAATTTGCAAAAAAATCTTGATATCTAAAGCCATGTCAATAAGTCAGAAAAAGACCACTGAGTGTTGTCATCTAGAATAATTAGAAATGATTATTTCAATCATTCATACATGAAGTGCTGGGGAGAGGGGTGAAAACAAAGAAATAAAACCAAATATAAATGTTTAAAACTAAGTATATAGTACATGTTATTTTTAATGATTTGGAGGAAATAATCATAGCCAATTCTGACATACTTTGTCTAGTATTTCCACTTGTGTTCTTATGTGAAAATATTAACATTACAACATTCTCAGTCTTTACTATGAACAGACTAACGTAACATATTCATGTGGAAACTAGAAAACCTTTATATATGACCACAAAAACACGTCTCCACACACTATGATTGGGACTTTAGAAGATTAATGTGTGTGTGTGTTTTAACATCCAAATATATTTGTTAAATAACGAAGGGACTAATAATTAAAAAGAAAGTTTGAATCTGAATCTGCTTCCATGGTGGAAAGGGGGACCAGGATTTTCAGATGAAATCGAACAGATTGATATTTATATGCAAAGTTTCACAACAAAATTCACATAGATGAATCAAGGTGACATGAGAATTCAAAAACTTGTCACAGTAGAAAAGACACATCCCAAGGTGTAACACACAGATATCTGAAATAAACATATTCAACACAGAACCAGACTGAATTTAAGGAATTGTGCTCTGCATGCCAACCAAAAGAATTATTTATAATATTTTCAATACTTTTTAAAAATCCACAACACATAAGCATAACCATTTTTAAAAGTTGTCTTATTAACTCAATTAAATTGACGCCTCAAAAAATTTTGAGTTCTTTTTCACTTAATTTACCAATTTTTTTGTTTTGACTCAATAAATCATAATGTCAATGCCAAATTTTCTTTTTCAGTCCTTTTAATGCCAAGATCTAGAAAGTTTTCTTTCTATGAGAAAGAAAGTCTGAGTGGCCATGACACTGAAATCTGCAGGAGATCTCGTAATCAGAACAGTTAATGATTACGGTTCCCAGAGATTCAAGTCATTAGGCAAAAAAATTTTTTACAGAAGTTAATGCATTAAGTACAAAATTATCTCCAGAAAACTAATTAATGGGTGTTTTTAAATGTGGTGGTACACTACAAACCCCATATCCATTAAACCAGATCACTAAGCACATAATCCCCATGACTGTGCACTCTTTCTCACATACTTTGTTCCTTGATGAAATCACTTTCTGATGCTACACCTACTTGGAAATTGTTAAATTTCAAAAGAATCTGCGATAAGCTACTGATTTATGGTACATTAGCTTGGCTCAATTAAAGAAAAGGATTAAACTGTTTTACCATTACAGGTTTTTATTTTTACTATGTGTATAACAATTTCACATCTACTAACTCCTTTGAGCCTCACAACCCAGTGAGGTAGGTGCTATTATCCCATTTGTAAATGTAACTTTACCAATTAAACAGAGATCACACATTTCATAAGTGGCAGGGTTGAGACGTTAACTCATCTTTTGATACTAAGTGCACTGTTCTAATTAACATGATATAAAACTGAAGCAAAAACGGGAAATACGTGGTTTGTTCCTGAAAATAAATTGTCTTAGTGTTACCTTTAAAAATGGACTCCCATTGGGCCCATAGGAAGACCTTACCTAGTGTACAAGATTTCCCAAATTTCTTAAAGTCTTTTTTTCATATTTAACCTAAATCATTCCATTATATGTTTCTGCTCTAATACACACTTTCTAGTCATCATGGTGTGGTGACTTTCAAATGTATTCTATTTAAAACATTTTATAGTCACGTATAATTTCTTCTCATATCTTTTTGATTAGGTTATAGATAATTAGCTCTTTTCCTCAAATTCCAGGTTCTTTATACATAATGAACTTTGTTGTCCTATAAATTTCCCAGTCCCCCAAGCCAATTCCAACTTCCGCTTAATCCAGGAAAACCAGTTATTGACACTGTTACCCTAGAATTACACACAACCACACTGATATGCAAGCTAATTATCTTTAGGCTACTATAGAGACATAGTTTCCAAATAGTCTAAATAATTTTTTAATTTGGTTGAGTATAGAACATATACGGCATTTTGGTCTTGATGATAATTTTTATTTGTTTCAACATTACTTTCTAGGCTAATTCTCATCAGTTTTCTATGGGAGGAAGTTCAGTTTTATTTTGTTGGGTAAATTTTTCCTATAAATCAGATTCTTATTAGACTACCTGGAGCAGTCTCTCAGAATCATATGCAAAAGGATTGCAAATTATTTCGTTGTATTTCATTCTAAGTGTCCTGTCTGCATTTTCCTAGTATTTTTAAGCATTTCCAAGTATATTACCATTGATACATTTTAAAAGCTATTCAAGCTTCCATGACCTTAAAAGGAAAATATTTTCAAACCTTCTCTGGACCTTTCTCTATTCTCTGCTATAACTCAGTGGGCAGCAGTCTTCTTATTTCTTCCATAATATCTTTTATTTATGATCCAGAATTCACTTTGTCAGGAGGCGAAGTAGGAGGTACAGTCTATTTTTAGAGGCACAGGGATAGTACCCCTTACCTTTTCTTTTTTTAAATCATTGATGTTCAAAATTAAACAGAGAAGAAAACCTCTAATTTTTCAATTAGAGATAACATACATAATAAATATAAATATCCTAAGGAGAATTGATACATGGAATTATATTCCACCAAAATGTCCCATGGGAGAATGGAAAATGAAAGAGACAGGGTGCCAGGGACCTAAAGTGGACAGGAAACTCAAAAACAAAAAGGCAAATGGAGGAGACCAGAAGATGCGAAATTAAGTTAGACCTGGCTGTCTCTGTTCAGAGTGACCCTCTATTTATTACGGCCTTCTCTGGGACGTTTCTCACCTGTTCATGGATAGAAACAAACTCTAATCTACATGTTGCAACAACCTGGCTTTGTATATCGACAGTGAAATTTTTAGTCAACTTGTTAATAATAATTTGTAAGAACCAAATCATAATGATATCAACGTGTGCTCCATTCCAATTCCTTTTGTTTTCTAATGAAATGTTTATGTTTCCATCCTGGGCTTTCTTTTGATTGCCTAATGCCAGACAGGCTAACCAGTGATTTCCTTAGTAATTATGAGTAGCATATTATGAAGAATAAATATCAGGCTCCAGCAATAAATAAGCAATCAAGAGATAAAAATGGGAGCAGAGAGGTTGTTGTCAGTTCATCAAACCCTCAACTGATTATAAATTCTGCTGTAACTAGCACTGCAGATAAGACAGCAGGAATGGTCATAAGTTTCTTTCCTGGTGCACTGTCCCTGAGTGTCATAAGGAATCCTAGAGCTAAATTTGTTCTTCTCTACCAGAGCATCTAAATAGAATAAGAAAGCTAGCAGGGCCATTTACTTTTAATTTCTTTCCTCTTGAGCATGTCATCATTGTTTGTGGATTCAGTTATACAAAACCCTCAAATTTTAAATATAAAGGTTAAATCCTTAAATTATAGTCTCAATTTCACAATACTATACTTACAGCTGAGATCATATTCTATCTCTGTCACTCAAAACCTTTACAAAGCTTTGTATCATTTTAGCTTCAATTGTATCTAATTTATAAGATGAAAAATGTTAAAGTAAAAATAAGAACAAAATATTTTGTTTTCACTATTTCTCCAGATAGTTGGTTGATTTGATGATGGGATTGTAGGATATATCAGTGGAGTTAAAATTATTCCGGGTAAGGCCACTGGAAAAAAAAAATCAGCGGAGACTGAGTCAAGTGTCTGTCCTTAAAAATAACTCAAGGCATTATTTTAACCTGGTCTTTATAAGGACAATAAAGAGACATTCTGAGAAATAAATTCATGCTATGAAATTAATCACATTCAACTTTCGAAGCAGTTAATTTCTTAACAGTTGATTTCCACTTTACTAGGACGTTGGTTGAACATGATCCAAGGGGAACAACAGAAAATGGTTCTGCCCTGATCCTACCACATTTTTTTTGTTTGCCTTGTTCTGTCTCATATGTACAACTTTGCAGCAGATCATCACTTCTTTTTTTTGTATTAGTTTCAGGTGAACAAAACAATATAATAGACATTCATACCCCTCACAAAGTGATACCCCCCGCCCCCAATCTACTACCCCTCTGACATCATATATATCTGTTACAATTCCACTGACTCTATTCCTTATGCTGTACTCCACATCCTGTGACTATATATATTATATATATATAAATTTATATTTATATATATATAAATATAAAATTAGGTTGGTGCAAAAGTAATTGCAATTTAAAAGGTTAAAAATTATTGCAAAAACCATAGTTACTTTTGCACCAACTTAATAGTTTCAGGTGTACAAAACAATGTAATAGTTAGACATTTCATGCCTCACAAAGAAATAACTCCCCTCCCCCAATATATTACCCCTCTGACATCATATAAATCTATTACAATTCCATTGACTATATTCCCTGTGCTGTACTCCATATCCTGTGACTGTACATATATTAAATTATCGTTGACACTCATTATTATTCAGCTTCAGCTTCAGGTGTACACCGCAGTGGTCAGGCACCTACACTGTCCATGAAGTGGTCTACCTAGTAAGACAAGTGCCCATCGGATACCCTACAAAATCTTTACAACATTGTTGATTATATTCCCCAAACTGTCTCTCATATCCCCATGGGAATCTTGTTGTTACCAATTGTGCTTTCTAATCCCCTCACCTTCTCCCTCATCTCCACCCCCCCTCCCATCTAGCAACCCTCAGTTTTTTCTCTATATCTCCAAGACTGTTTCTGATTACTTTGTTCATTTATTCTATTCTTTACTTCTTAAATCAAGGCCAAGGCAGCAATTTTAGAGAATTTTCCCTCTCATGAATCTTAGACTGCATTCATTCATTAAGCACACATTTCGTTGAGAAACCTCTGTGTGCCTGGCATGATAAAGCCAAACAGGGCCCTGCTCTCAGGGAGCATGCAATCTCCCTAGGAAAACAGATATTAACAGTAAGTACAAGAGTGATGAGTGTTACACAGGAGAACGTCGATGTATGGTCTGTGGAGTCATGGAAAGCATTTCTAAGAAAAATATATGGAAGTTGGAATCTGAATGATGTAAGGTAAAGGGTGGGGAGAAAGAGCATTCCTGTCAGGGAAATTGCTTGTGCAAAGGTCTTGAGACTGAAAGAAAATCAGCATGGCTGAAGTATAGGGAGTAAGGAAGCAAACAGTACATGATGAGGCTGGAAAGACAATCAGAGCTCTGTAGACAACGTGCCTCATATGCATGGGAAAGAGGAAGCCACTGAGGGGTTTTAAGACGTGTGTTGTGAGAAGGTCATTCTGAGTGCAAAGTGAAGAATCTAAGAGGAGAGAGCAGAGGCAGCGGCACAGTATATGGAAGAGGCCAGTGAAGAGGCTCTAATGATTTGAAAAAGGGTGATGTAAAGGTTTTAAAGAGAAGTGAATATGTATCCAAGATATATTTAGGAAAATTGATAAAACCTAGCGACTGAATAGATGTGAGTGGTAAAAGACTCCAGGAGAACAGACACTTGTGGAAAGATGGGGCACCAGGTGATTAAGGGGTAAAGACCTAAAATTTTTGCAGTATTACAGAGGAGAGACAGTCCAGAGTTGGTGCCAAGGTAAATACACACACACACACACACACACACACACACACACACACACACACTTTTTTTTCTTTTAGTAGGTTTACTTGTTGCTCTTTCCACTGCCGCCATCTCTTGTTCCTGACCTGTAAATATTATATTCAGTGAGGAGATAGGTAGTAAACCACTAAACAGATATACGTCAAATAACAAGTGCTGAAAAGAAAAAGAAAAGTTGGAGGGTAAGAGATGACTAAAGGATTATTGGTTTGAGCCATTGGAAGAGTTGCCATTAACTGAAATGGAGAAGATGACAGGAGGATCAAGTTTGGGGGAAAACCTAGGAGTCTGGCTTTGGATATTAACTGAAAATTGGTTATATAAATCATATTTCATCTATAATATAGATTCTATGCAGTTGTGAAAAAGAATGAGATAGATCTAAATGTACCATGTCAAATAGCTCCAATATCTATGAAGTGAGAAAAGCCAATTTGGGAATAATTTGTGTCCTAAATCATATACATACATATAAAATCCAAACTTAACATCAATAAAATAATATCTGGAAAAATATTTCCCAAAGTGTTAACAGTGTTACTTACAAAAAGTGAAAGGGATTAGGAGAAAAAAGTAAGGTAGTTCACATCTTATACTCTGAACTTGTGTATTTTAATTTTTTACAATAAAAATGCATTCACATATTTTTTTAATTTCATAAAACAAACAAAAATTTGAACTCACTGAAAAACAAAATAACAGAGGAACTGCTAATATTACAACATTGTGCCATAAGGCAGTGACCTGTTACGGCTCCAGAGAACACTGTTTTTCTTATTGAGCCAGAAGAAAGATTGGACATCACATTGTGAATTTTAGTAACAAAAAAGACTGTTTCAAGGAACTTTGAGAAATCTAAAACAGATACGAGTGCTAAAAACTCAGCTTTCAGAAATGGAAAGGATATCCCTGAGGCAAAACCACAGGAAACACAGGCAGGGTCACAAAAAGATATGGAACTTTTAGACTGTGTCAGGGATGCTATTTAGGGCAAAACATACAACCAACCTTGGAAGTCTGGGCCCAGAGGTCAATTCCCCTTAGATGGTCATGCCTTTCAACTGTTTGTTTCCACACATATCATAAGCTATTTGTAATTCTGAATTGATACATCAGATTTCTGTACATCAATTGTTCATAAAGCTGGGATTGCCTATATCTTATCTCGGGAGCAGAGGAGAGGAACGATAAGACGCATTTCGTGGCTCTTAGTATATACACTGTGCTAAAATATTGCATAGTCGATTCAATTAAGTAACTAACAGACCTAGAAGTGTGTGTTGGTGATACTTTTACATGAAGACATTTTAAGTGCAGCGTGAAAAGCCGTAGGGCAACAACCAGGTTCATTCTTCTCTGTTTCCATGGTTCCTGGCATAGGACTAGGCACCTAGTAATTAGGAGGTATTCTATAAACATTTATAAGTTGACTGAACAGGCGACAAGAGATCATTCATGAGAACCCTGTAAGTCAATCTTGTAAATCCTATAAACCAAGAATAAATAAAAGGACTCCTCTCTGAGTACTATGGGCTATGCACTGTCCTAGATATTTTACATATATCACTTCACTTAATCCTCACAACAAACCAATTCAGGTAGATTTTATTGCTTAAAAGATGAGAAAATTGAAGCCCAGCAATACTGACTTACCTATGGTTATTTATTTTGGTAACCAGCTAGAGTTAAACCAAGTTTATCTGACTCCAAACTCCATGGTTTTTTTCCTCTAGCTCAGGACCACTTCAAAATAAATTCTTGGGTAATGCTGTAGGGAAAAATTCTAATACATTTAATTTGCATATTGTAATTTTGTATATCTCACTTGCCTAAGGAGTATATGAATACATTCATATTTTTCTAGATTTCTAGTAGATGTTTGTTTTTACTTTACACCATGGTAGAGTAGAACCAGTTTACTCTTCAAAGTTTTGTTTTGTTTTGTTTATGTGACTATTAAAAGTTTACGCAGAGATGGTCTGTAAACTAAGGGTGTTTATGGATACCCTTCACCTGGATTTTACCTAAAATAACTCAAATTACAAGTATACCCAAACATCTGGAGTTTGTCTCATGTCATAAAGAAGTTTGAGGCACTCTGGCCAGTGCTGAGTTTCTAGTCGTCTAGCTCTCCTACTGTGTTTCCCCAAAAATAAGACCAGGTCTTATATTAATTTTTGCTCCAAAAGATACCTTAGGGCTTATGTTCAGGTGTGTCATCCTGAAAAATCATGCTAGGGCTTATTTTCCGGTTTGGTCTTATTTGTGAGGAAACACAACTAAGCAAGACTTCTTCTCAAATTGCTGACCCAGGGCTGTCATATCCTCTCTCTGAGCAGCTGTCTTCATCTCCTACTTCTACAGGCAGAAGTGCCATCACATTCACTTACCTACTTAATCTGCCGTCACCCTTTCCCTCCTTCTAACTTCTTAATGTTAAGCAAGAATCTCCCTCCCTTTGCTCAGGTCTCACCCCTACCTTCCCCAGCCTTCTCAGAAATCTTGACAAAAATGGCTACTTTCCCTCGCCTGTATCTCTAACCTCTCATGACTGAAGACTTCCTATCAGTGCTTTGTTTTATTGTTGTTTAAAAAGTAAAGGATCCACATACCCTCAAGTTTCTGTTCTCATGCTTTCCTTCATTTCACGTTAGAATTAACTTCTCAAGAGAAATCAAGAATTAACCTCAACTCTATATGCTCACCTCTCATTTCCCTTCAAGCCACTCCTAGCTGGAATTTTCTCTATACCTCTCCACCAGGTGGCCTTTACACATATGATAAAAGAAGGGCTTCCTTGTAACCAAATCCAGTAGACATGACTCAGGCATCCTCTGAACTGGACCTCTTAGCAGCCTTGACACCGGTGACTACAGTCTCCTTAAGACACACTCTTCCTTACTCCCAAGTAACCACTGCGTTTTTTTCCTACATCTTTGGCCTCCCTTTTCAGTTTTATTTTCAGGGATCCTCCTGCTCATCTCAATTGTGGATGGTGGGTGCTCCTCAGGCCCTCCTCCCGAATCCCTTCTCTGCACTATGTACTCTCTTATGAGGCATTCTCATGCACGCCAGAGCTTCAGCTACATCTGTATATCACCAACCTCTAACCTGTCTTAAGCCTACACCTCTCTTCTGAGTTCCAGGCTGATCCATAAATGTATGTACCTACCTGTCATATTTGACACTTACCATTTCAATCTCAGCAGGTTCAAAATTGAATGCATCATCTCTTGCTTATCTCCTCCTTATGTATTCCCTATCTTAGTAAACAGCAGCACTACCCAAACAGCTATTCAAGCTCCATACCAGGAGTCTTCCTTGACTTTTCCATCTTCCTCTCTCCTACACTCAATCTATTATTAAATCTTATCGATTTTAATGCCTAAATATCTCTATGATCCATTTATTCTCTCTTTTTCTGCTGTCAACACATCATGTCACATCTGGACTACTACAGTAGCCTCTCCATGAGTTCTTGTTTTGCTCCTGTCCATTCAACATACAATAGTTGGAGTAACTTTTCAAAACATAGCTAATGAGGCTTTTCCCCAAATTCCCTACCACAACAGAGTAAAATCCTTCAGTGACTCCCCACTATGCTCTGGATCATGACCGAACTCTCAACCATGACCTCATGGTCTGACTGTTCCTGCCTACTTGTCCTACTGTATTGGTGTTCTTTTCCACCCCCACTCTCACTTTAGCTCTCTATGCTGAGGTCATACTGACCCTCTCCCTGGAATATGCAATGCCCTTCCCACACCCTCACTCCCACCAAGAAACTTCATATGTATAATTTGTCTACCTGGAATGCTCCCCATTCACTATCTCACTCCCACCTTTCACTGATCTTTTAACTCATCGATATGCTTCATGTTTCTGTTAAAAAGTCACTGTCTCCAAAAAGCCTTTTCTAACACCCTAAACCTGGCTAAATTTACCTGTTACATATTTACAGTATCCCCACATAACCCAGCAATTCTGCACAATCATTGAACTTGTAACTATTTATTCCATGTATATGAGAGAGTAGAATTGCTAGGTTAAAGGCTATGTGCATTTAAAATTTTGATACTTATTGTCAAATTACAAAATAGTCACCAACTGATTTTATTTTTATTCTTTTTACATTGTCAGTATTAATCACATTTACACACAAACTGTTTTGCAACCTATTTCTCACAGTTGTTTAGTCATAGTTTTCGTTTGTTTTGTTTGTTTTTATAAATATAATGTTCTCCACTTTCTAATTTGTTAGAAATTTGTTGGACTTCCAATTTTCTAATTTCTTTATTTTTATTTATCTCTTTGTTGTCTCAATTTTGTTACTAAACAAGATTTTTTCAAAAACGCAAAGGTACTGTATTCGCTTAATGCTTTCATCTTTGAGAATACCATTATGCCATTATAACCAAATAACTGCATTTGTCAAAATATTGTATTGTATTGTATTATAGCACAGTATTATATTGGCATAGGAGTAGGCAAATTGACCAATGGGACAGAATAGAGACTTCAGAAGTTAATCACTTAGAACATTTTTAATGTAAAAATTTAATATATAATAAAAGTAATATTTCTATTCATGAAAATAATGTTGGCACAATGGCTTAACCATCTAAAGAAACAAAATTAGACTTTTATCTTATACCACATACTAAAATTAATTCAAATGAATTAGACATGTATAGTAAAAGATACCGTAAACAATAAATAATAAAGTTACAAAACTTATTTGCAATGCAAATGACACATAAAGGATTAATATTTATAGGAAGACACAACTAAAGAGAAAAATACATAAAAGATATATATATATACACACACATATACATATATATATATATAGAAAATTCAGAGAAGCAAATCCAAATCATCAACAAGCATTAAAAAATACTCCAACTCACTATTAGAGAAATGTAAATTAAAGGATAATGCAATACCAATTTACACCCCGAGAACTGAAAAATTAAAGAATACTATAATATTTTAAAGTGTATTATAAAGCCAGTATAATTTTAAAAGTATGAAATTGGTACAAAAATCAACAGGAAAATAAATGATACAAAACAGAAAATCCAGAAATGTGTCCAAATAGTTGTAAGAATGTATTATGTGATAAAGGTAAGATTTGAAATCAATGGCAAAATATGAACTATTTGATAATTATATTGATTTAGCTGACCAACTATTTAGGGGAAAGTTTAAGTTATATTTTTATTTCACACAACACACCAAGATAAATTTCAGATAAACTAATGATTTCATTATTAAAAATGGAATCACAAACATATTAGAAAAATATAATCATGTGTGTGTAACTGTGCGTGTGTGTGTGTGTGTGTGTGTGCATATGTATGCACATACATGTACTCTTGAGGTAGAAGGTTTTTATTTCTTTGTTGTTTTTTTAAAATTATTAATAGTTTCAGGTGTACAAAACAATGTAATAGTTAGACATTTATACCCCTCACAAAGTGATAAGCCCCCCAGTCTACTATCCCTCCAACATCATATATAGCTGTTACAATTCCATTGACTATATTCCCTATGCTATATTTTATATCTCGTGACTATATATGTACATATATATATACACATACACTTGTGTGTGTATTTAATTATAGTTGACTTTCAATATTATTCAACTAGGAGGCTTTTATAAAGTATGGTACTAATGATGAAAACCAAACAGAAATGATAATACATTTAAATACACAAAAATAAAAATAAAAATTTAGTGTATGACAAAGTGAATACAGTAAGTGATATTGGAAAAAACTAAGCTGGATTTTACTTCACATTTTGCATGAAAATGAACTCCAGATATATTAATCATTTAACATATTAAATAAATGAGAAATGTATTAGGAGAAAATATAAATGAACAGTTACATGATCTGGAAAAGATTTTCTTTTTTTTTTTTGGAAAAGATTTGCTAAGCAGGGGTCAAATATATGGTAATGGAAGAACTGACTTTGGGTGGTGATCACACAATGTAATATATAGACGATGTATTATAGAACTGTACACTTGAAACTTATATAATTTTACTAATCAATGTCACCCCAGTACATTTAATGCAAGTTTAAAAAATAATAATAAAAAATATATAAATAAATAAATGAAAACAACAAAAATCATAAAGCATGGATATAATTGACCACCTAAAACTTTCTGACTTCTATATATACACGCAAAAAGAATGTGTACAAAATGTGTACATAACTGAGAAGTATAATGGAAATTACTGAAGTGCCATATATATATGTCAAAAAGGAGTTGATGCATTTAATACATAATGGAAAATATTTAAATTTAAGAATTGGCATATGACACAAACAAGCAATTCACAACAGAAGAATAATAAATAGCTAATAACAATGTGGGAGATATTTATTCTCACTAGAAAGTAAAGAAATACAAAATAAAACATAAATGAGATGCCTTTTCAAATAAATACATATGTTAAATTATAATATTCAATAGTGATAAGATTTACAGGGAAATAGACTCTCTCCTACATAGCTGGTAGAAATATAAACAAGAACAGTCTTCTGTTCAGCAATACCACTTCTGGGATTTGGCATAAGAAACTAACCAAAGATGTACACAAATTGTCAGTTATAACAATATCTATTACAGCACTGTTTTTAAGAGAAAAAATTGCTAATAAGTATCTCACTATAAAAATTTTAAATAAATTAAAGCTGATCTATATAATAGAATCCAATGCAGTCAGCAAAAATTGTGGTATAGACCTATATGTATTGACATAGAAGTATGTCTATATGATGCTTTCACGTAAAAATATTATATTTTCAAACATCAATATATAATTAATACTTTATGAGTATATACATTGACAAGTATCTGGAAGAATATTATTAATATTAAGTAGCCTTTTTTTTTTTAACATATCTTCTAATTCTTAGTGTTTTGACCAGTGATTATCTCTGGATAGTGAGATTTCAAGTGATTTTTTTTTTACGTACTGTTGAAATTTTTCACAATGTGCTAGTTTCATTTTTAGAAAGCTATTAAAGCTATCTTTATTGCAAAATTATATATATGAAATATATGGTTTTAGTATGGAAAACATGTGTGTATATATGTACAGATAAAAAAGATAAGTATATATATTAAAGTACATATATACATTAAAATGTAAACAGTAGCTTCTACAGATAATAGAATTATGAGTTTTTCTACAATGAACATGGACTGCTTTTATAATAACAAAAAAAGTTGTCATTATAAGGGAAAAAAATCACGTCTTGGACACACACTGCTTCTGTCTGTCTTAGTCAAATCTGCATGAAACAAACTTCATTTCTAAGGAAATGGAAGATACTGGATTAGATGATTTCTAAGATTCCTTCCAGTTCTCACATTTTAGTATTCTGAATAAAATCATGCTGTACACTTTTGAATTAGAGTCCTATTTGAAAATAAAAAAATAATTTTTACCGTGTCTCGAAAGGAAAATATTGTACAGTTCACCTACTAGTTTATCCAAATTTATGCCACCAGAAGAAAATTCTTTTAAAATAGCTATGGGTGAAATACATGTGGGGAGGAGGCGGGGGGAGAAAGGAAAAGAGGGGAGAGAGAGTCCGAAAGATAGAGAAGGAATGTGTAGCTTCCCAGGAAACCTAAACAATGTCCCCTACTTTTAGGAGTTTTATACATGATCACCAAAATCCAAACAGCTGATGCTCAGAACACTTCCGAGAAGGATGTCGCATCACACCTCTAGAAGTGGAAGTGCTTCATATATGTCACGCAGCAGCTCCGTTACTTATTTCTCACTGCACTCACATACTCTTGTGAAGTATGTGAATATTCCAGCTTGAGTTTCAAGACAAGAATAAGAGCAGAGTGATTTGGTCAGGACCATGTGGCAGCACTCTCATCTCAAGGCACAGATTTCAAAATGTCCGGAGTTGCTACTCTTTCTGGGTGAAACTGCAGCTCTGTGGCATCCCCTATTTCTGCAGGTTAATAATGGGGGCCCATTCCACCTTGATCATAGGGGTCCCACCCTTGCTAATTCCCCTGGGAAATGCATGAGCATGACATAGTGAGAAGCAGGGTCAATAACTGAACCATGTCCTCTTGATTTATTTGAATTTCACCTTTTCTTTCATGCTTTCACGTGTGCCTATACAGATAGATGCATATATATAACTCTTTCTGTATCATTGCATACATTTTCATGCTGTTCATTTAATGAAAGAAAAGTAATTCAATTAGAAATGGAAATAGGGTTAAGGGCGCTATGTGGAAAGATCCTTATAATTGTACAACTAATGAAGTGTATGATTATGAACTATATACTTCAAAGAAATTACTTTTAAATCACCCCTAAGTTTTCTAGACTAAATAGATTATAGTCATCTCAGGTGCATTTAAATGAAAGATAATATCTGTAAATATCTTAGGAAACTAATTTAATTTCAATATTGTAAAAGTTTTTTTAATTTGCTTAATAATTTAAGACTATGAGAAAAGCAGTCAACTCTTTCCGAGATTAAAACAATCTAATCAATATTCTGATTCATTACCATATTAGTAGAACACTGAAATACCACAGGCATTCAAAATAGGTAATTGGGTACTAATTTACACACTTTAACTCTAGAGACTTGATTAAAATGGAAAAAAAAACACTCTGACTTTATAAATTTACTCCGCTTTGGTACCACATACCACAGAGAAAATCTTGAAGTCAACATGCACAAATAACAAACATTATTTACTAAATCTATAAAAGGGCATGGTACCACACTCTTTCTTTTATAAACAAACTAACTGCAGGTTCATTTTACAAATGTTTCCCATCTTTTTTCAAATATTGTTGTGGAGTTATCTTTCTTATGTATCGCCCTCTTCCATTCTTGTATCTGTATAAGCCACCTAAGGAGAGTGTAGGTGAGAGTGAGAAGGGCATATCAATGAACATGGCTTCCACCTTATCCTGGGAACTTTCACATGACACCCTCAGGGATTCCTAAATAGCAAATTAAGGAATTTTTGCTCCAGTCATACTTTCACTCAAAGATTAATTATTATTAAGTTAAAAGGAGTGCACAACAAGAAGAAAGCATTTCCTTTCTTTTTCCTGTCCATACCCTCTGAGGGGCACTAAAGAAAACAGAGAGTTTTGTATTTACAACACCATTAGACATAATAAATTAAAACTCTACAGAAAAGAACAGAGATGTGTATTTCCCTCTATTTCAACCAGCTCAATTCAGATACCTAAATAACCAGTAATTTTGCAATGTATAAAACAAAACTAAATAACCAGTAATTTTGCAATATATAAAACAAATTAATGATAGGAATATCAGTATGGCAATCAGTAAGCAATAACAAATATGTGAGTCTGTTTTTAACAAGGTTCAAGGAAGCCTGAAATGTACTGTTATTTTTATTTTACATATTCTATTTAAAAACATATTTCTTAGGTTTGATCAAACACCTGACTCTTCTAAAAAAGATATCACCTGTTTGCAGCAACATACATCTTATGAAACATCTAATAAAAGGGAAAGTTTCAAGGACTTACAAGCTGTTTTCTTCACTGATGTGGCTGGAGCTGACATCTTAACAAAACCTATATTTTGAAAAGTATGAAGGGAAAAAGCTCCGAATTACTCTGGTAAAAACACAAAAAATGCTATCCTCATTTCACACCACAATCCTACTACCCCCTCCCCCCAATACATAAATAGCTGAAAGCAGTAAGAACAGAAGAAAGAAACAAAATAATAGACTAATGTGGAAAAAGGATGCATTTAGTCTGGATGCTAGAAAAATATTTTGATTGAGAATAACCCAGCAGTGGATGAATTTGCTGGTGAAGTAATTAGAACAGAGTTCTTGCTCATCAAGTTTGGAAAGAATCTTCTGATGTTTAAAAAAAAATGCAAAAACTTAGATATTATTTTATCTTGAGATTGCTCATGTCTTATAAAGATGCAAACATTTTGTGACACAAATTTTCACTTATTTTCTATTTAAAAAGCAGAAAGCCCTTTCCTCATATTCGTCCTTCTCATTTCACCACATCTGTTCACAATGCTTGTATAATGTATCTTTTAATATGCTTTAACTCATAATTAATGAGGAAAAAATTCTGAAATCTCAGAAATAGAAAAGTCATATGTTCCAAGGGAATGTATTGATTGAATGGTATTTCCATGTTTATATGAATGATTAATGAATTTAGCAAAAGTTAAAAAAATAAACACATGTGAATATCTGTAAATAACAACAAAGCAACAGAAATGTTTTGATATAAATTGAGAACTTGGAACTATGCAAAAAATTGACTTTTAAAAAAACTTTCATATGTGTGATTGGCATCTTGAGATACAGAGTTGCCATATTTTTATGAAAAGCAAAATGCAGACTTCTGATTTTACTTATACACAAAGAATAATGCACTCTTCTTCGTTTGATATATATCGATGCATCATTTAAAATATTTATACAAAGAAAGCAAACCCTAAATACATTTACTCTCTGAGTCTCTCTGTTTGACCTCTGACATAATACCATTTCTTGACTTAGAATCATTGAATCCAAGGCATATGCATTCCTTTATACAGTATGTCTTACTAATTTTAAGTCATTTATCCTTAGAAAAAGCTTTCTAGATTCAGAATTACCTTTTAATTGAAATTAAAATTTAAACTTAGAAATGCATGTGCTATATAAACGTGAATTTATTCATCCCCATTTAATATGTTGGTAATTTCTTTTATTTATAGAGATACAAGTATTATGGTCATTGATGAATTGTTTTAATTTAATGAACAGAACATTTATGATATCTATACACATAACATTGAAAACAGAACATTTTTAACCTTGATTTTAGAAAAAGCACTATTTTGAACATATTTCCAAAATTGATATTCTAAATTGTGAATTTAGCAGAAAGAATGTAAAATTGCCACTTAGTAATAATAATAAAAAAAGTATTAGCTTTTATTAGCGAATGAATCCCCAACTCTAGAATTTCAAATTATAAATAGGTGGTATTCCCAATACCACTTAATTATCACTAAGCCACAAAAGAGTGGTAAATACTCAGAACTAAATGTTTTCCATCCTTTGGAAACAATATGAATATTAGTGACGCCTGACAAAAATGGCCTTTGCTCTGTTTAACATTTAATCAAGTAGTTAATATTAAAACTGGAGACAGAAAAGATGTGTTGAAAGCAGTTACTTGTATATTGAGATTTGGAGAAAAACTACATGTGGTTTCCATTGTCCCATAGCCAACATTTTGGAATTTCTTACAGAATGATATATTTACATTTCTCAAAACTGAAAAAGTCTGCCTTCTTATTGAAGTTTACCATATGTCAAAACACTTCAAAAGCTAAATATTTTATATAAAGAGGGAGAAACTGACTAATCTATAATGTATATAAGATTAAGCAAAGGAAATTTAAGAATGTCAAAAGCAGTGTTCTAGTTGTCAGTTAATTAATACTTGAATAATCCTTGATAAATCATAAACAATGTTTCAACTTATGTGACTCTATCAATATGTTCATTGTATTCTTATACAGTCTGTTAATTCAGTAATTTATGGGTAAAAGTTAATAAAATCTCTGTAACATTATATTTTAACCAGTGCAGGGGTACTCAATACAGGATCTTCCTATTTATTCAATTAACAGAACTCTGTCAATAAACACAATGACCTCAGGGCCTAACTTATTTTAAAAAATGCATTATTTACATGAAATCTTCTTGAATCTGCTTGAAAAATTAATTACAAAGCAAACTTTTCTCAGTTTATGTACGTAGCAATTACCCCCAAACCCCAAAAGCAAATGTTTTTAAGCACAGCTCACCTACATCAATGAGATGACAGAAGCATCAAAAATTTCAATCTGTATCCAAAGGCTACATGAGTCAACTTACTGTACATGCACAGACATTAAGGCATGCTGTTGCAAGCATAATATCCATTTAACATATGGTAAAGATGGAGAACTGTAAAATGCACCTAGAAAAAAATAAAACAGTAATGACAAAGAGCGGGTAAGTGAATACTTCAAACCTGAAAACATATACCAATCAGCAAGTCTGAAAAACATCTCTCCCAGGATATGAACAAAAATGACTAACACAGATTTTATTGCTTGCATCTTTTAAATCATAATAACTGAAAAGATTATATATAGATCTAATCTAAGTGAACCTAGAGTCACTATGTGTTACCACTAGAAGAATAATTGTATCAGATGCCTAACTAATAAGTATTTTATCAAGACTTGGCAAATAAAGTTGAGAGAGGAAATTCTAAAAGGTGACAGAATCATGGGCAATAATAATGGAGACTTATAAAACACATTCCATGGTTGATAAAGTAGTTGACTTCTTAAGAGAACTGTAAAATTATCAGGGAAAGGAGAGCAGATGTTACACATTTGGGTTTGGTAAAGCATTTGATGCACTGTTTCATGAAAAGTGACTTGAAAAATTAGTCCAAATTGGCTTGGATCTGATCAGTGTCACACAGATTGAAAACTGCTTGAAAATTAGTAAACAAAAGATCATAACAAATGGTCGTATATCCATTCAGGGTAGAGATTAGCCACTGGAATTGGTGTTAAATCTGGTCTTAGTTAATGATCTTATGAATAGTTTTTTTTTTTTTTTAAATAAACAATTTTAATAGAAATTTCAATTGCTGCTGCATTGAAAGACAATGGCTACAAAAGAAAAAAAATGAAAATAACAGCTACAAATAAAAGAGTTAAATACACAGGGGATAATGTGAAATTTAGCTTGTAAAACTTCACCCCAGGAAATAAGATGTGATTATAAAAGAAAGATACTGATTTTTTAACATAGATACCAGAACTTAACAGATCCAAGTGTCTTATCCTTCAAAATAATCACCCTGAGAAACCAAACACTTATCCAGCAATACTGTCACTGTTCAAAATGTTTTTGGGAATTCATCTTTGAAATCGCCTTAAGCAAATCAGTGCCAGTAAATTTTAGTGCCACTTATGAGACATAAGAAAATGTGCCATCACAAAACAGCCATGCTTAATTTTTTCCTACACTGCATATGTAATAAAAATTTATATTCCCCAGCTTCATCAGACTTAATGCCAAACAGCCTTTGGCTAGTTCCAAAAATTAAAACCACCCTCAGAGAACTAAGATTTGTCTCTACTAAATTATCTAAAAGAATATACTATAGATATATTTTTTCAATGGCTTATTCATTCCACCAACACTTAATGAAAATCTGCTATATATCTGTCCCTACTATTTGACTCGGGAGAGGCTACAAAAAGTAAGTAATGACCCTTGCCCTCAAGGCCCTCACATTCTGGTTGGAGGAGACAATCACATAAATAATTGCACTGTACTGTAATAAGGCTCTGGTAGATGTGTACTCAAAATTCTATGACAGGGGATCTGGGGAAAGGCGTTCCAGCAGAAACAGAAGTTGGACAAGAGTATGATATTCAAGAACTGGTGGTAACTCCAATGGGAGCACAGGGTACATGGGTCAGCAGCTTCAAAAGATGAGACAGGGGAAAAAAATACTACAAAGTCAGATTAAACATCATACTTCAGAGTCTGAACTTAATTCTTCAGGAATTTTGGAGCTCCTGAAAAATCAGCTAGGGAGTCACATGATTTGGTGTGTAATTTTAGAAAGATAATTATGGCAGTGATAGGAAAGATGAAATTGAGGAAGGAGAGATCGGAATCTCAGAATGCAGTTAGAGGGTTTTTGCATCCCACTCTAATCAGGGTTTGGCCTCCACCACTCCACCTAAACTGCCTTATCAAGATCACCAATGACCTGTACAGTGGTCTATTCTCAATGATCAATTCTCAGTCCTCACTCCCTCTCCCTTGTACTTTTTTCACTTGGCTTCCAGGACACTGTGCTCTCTTGGTTTTCTTCCTTCTCAGACTCCTTTCAGTGATTTTTACTCTTCTCCTCAACCTCTTAATGGTGGAGCATTCCACCCAGGGTACAGACCTTGATTCTCTTCTCTCTAGTCAGTCTTTGGTGATTACACCTAGCTTCATGGCTTTAAGTACCTTCTACATAAACCTGGAAATAATCCAAGTATCCAAAAGTGTGAGAATAGATCCATTGATTGCTATATGCACTCTGTAGAGTATTACACAACAAAGGAATTACAGTGAATTCAGCAATACGGGTGAATCTTAACAGACAAGAATGAAAAGTAAATATAGGAAGATAAAGGCATGCCATATGGAAACACATAAATAAAATAGTGAAAATTCAGAGGAGATTAAAAAAAACCATTTTCTGGAAACAGGAAATGTTTAGATTTGGATATATTTCAAGAGCATCAGTAAAAGATTTACATTAAGTAATAAGAGCAGAAGGAGGAAAAGAAGTAAGAAAGGGGGAGAAAAGCTGTGACTAGATTAAAGGAAGCAAACATTTTTATTAACATATATTATACAATTATTAGTACTAAGATACAATTAAGGAAGAAAAATTTGACCATTTATCTTTTTAAGAAGGAAAACAAGTCTTAGTGCATTTCCTGAATGTACACCCCAGGAGGAGGCATCCCCACATTGGGTATTAGCTGCCTCCCACGCTTCTCTCCTCCAAGCTCTACAGACATTTCCAATACGACCCGCCTCCCCTTGACCATCTTTATCTCCCTCCCTATCTCCCATTAACTATCAGTGCCAGGCCTTCAGTAAATGCTCAAATGTTTATTAAGTACTTTGAACTTAATTTATTATAATTATGCTTCTCTCCTTAAGACTTAAAAGCATGTTTAAGGAATGATTTAGTTTCATATTTTAAAAAGTTGTACTTGGACGTGAAAAACAAATATCTTCTGTGAAGCACACAGAAGCAAACTCAAATCATTCCTGGGATTATTCCTCACTAAGTAGTTGTTGCAGCACCTAATATTTGGACATCACAGGGTTTGGTGAGTAAGAGTCTCCTCAATTTAGCCCACTTACAAAATCTCCTTTTCTTTAGTCTTTCTCCACTTACAGCTTGCCTGGCCTCCCTTCCCCATCCCATGCCAACTATACCTTTCCCTCTGTTTCCACCACAACTGCCTCCAACAATGTCAGACTCCAAGCAGAAATTAGAAAAGGATATTTTGATGAGTGAAAGTAGAAAAGGGAAAAGAGTCCAAGGCACATAGTAGGTATGTAATAAATATCTGTTGAGTGAATGAATAAATGAGTTATGTGCAGCTAGACTTCTAGAATCAGTAGCTTGGAAGAGAGGAGGAGGACCTAAGAATGAGCTTGAACAGGTAGGAAGTTGCTCAAGATAAAAGCAGGAGTGCTTCGCGTAAAGTGGGTAGAAAAAGAAAACTTCTCCCCTAAGTAGTGAAGAACCAGTGAGGAGAGGGTCATAGGAATTGACACTGTTTCAGTCAGTCAAAGAGCATAACCAAGCTTCTTTAAATATTCAGCCCACTGACCTTGATCTCATTCTGTACTCATTTACTAAAGTGGGAAATCTGGGGGTGTTACGGAGGGCAGGAGGTAGAGTAGGTGGATTTAGGCTAAACCCACCTCACTGTTCCACTAACCTCAGAAGTTATGTTATCCAGCAATTCCTAACCCCACCTGATTCCCCAGGCAGCCTTCTGCTGAGCAGAATTCATGGCATGAAAGAGAATCACCTCTGTACCCAGACCCACTACTTTGTCACTGAAAGAACTGCAACACTCCAGAAATGAATCTTCCCCCTGCCTGTCAGGACCCATCTGTTCTAATTCCTCACCCTGATCTTGGAAAACTACAAAAAAGGACCAATTACCCTGAGTTAGTCAGAGGCTCATTTGTACTCAATGAGAAATCACACACACAGTCATGCAACTCCTCCAACAGCACAACTGGTGCTGACTATTAACCTAGATCAATAGTCTCAACAGGAAAGGTCAAAGGTCCAATGGGCTCTGGGAACCCCAGACCACATTTACTCTCCACCTTGACCAACTTGACAGACAAGCTCAAATTGCTCAGGCTGTTCCCTTTCAGGGCATTAGCAAAGAACTTCAGAGCTTGAAACAAACAGTTCTTTTCTCTACATTAAATACTTTTTTAAAAGTAAATCATAAGCAGAGGATGACAAAGAAGAAATAAGAACAAGGATAATAAAAGAGGACAAGGATTTTCAATGCTGACTTACTTTTCATAAAAGAATATATATAATTTTGCAGAATTCCTCTATCGGCTTACTTTTATAATAAAAGAGATTTGTGGGGGGCTCTACTGAATGGCATATGGAGATCTTTTTGCCTGAGTGAGAGCGTACTCTAGGGTATAGCAAAGCATCCCAGCCTTGAATTTGGGGGAACTCTTGCTACTGAACAGAGGCCCTCTGGCATTAAAAAAATCACCAAAGGCTCTTACACATATAAACAGCTCAGAAACTTTCTGTATTAGTTTCCTGTTGCTGCTATAACACATTTCCACAAACTTAGTGGCTTAAAACAATACAAACTGATTATCTCAATTCTATAGTGCGAAGTCTCACACAGGTTTCAGTGAGCTGAAATCAAGGTGCTGGCAGTGATGTGTTCCTTCTGGAGACTCTGGGGCAAATTCCTTTCCTTGCCTTCCCCAACTATTAGAGGCCACTTGCATTCCTAGTCTGCTCCATCTTCAAAGCCAGCAATGTTGCATCTCTCTGACCACTCTCCCTTAGGCACATCTCTCTCTGACTCTCCTCTTTGGCCTCCCTCTTCCACCTTTATTGACCCTTCTAATTACAGGGGGCCCACCCAAATAGTCCAGGATAATTTCCCTATTTTAAGGTCAGCTGATTAGCAACCTTAATTTCACTGCAACCTAATTCCCCTTTGCCATATAACCTAACATATTCACAGGTTTCAGGGATTAGAATATGACTATCTTTGAGGGGCCTTTACTCTATCACACTTCCCTATTACTCCCAAGGCAAATTGGAGGACCAGCCTCTCTTGCCAAAACTTCCTTTGATGGCTAGTTCCACCTAATGTCACCTGTCTATAAAGTTTTGGAAGGTGGTCTAGGCCTACAGCTCCCTCAGGGAGAGTCTTGGGTCCTTTTTAATGAGCCTTGGGAGGGACTAAGTTTTAATGGAAACTACATAAGCCTCAAAAGAAACAACTGCTGACAAGTGAGAATTTCAGTAAATAAATATATTGCCCACAAGACAGGTAATTATATTTTAAACCACTAATGTCAGTAAACGTAATACAAAACACAATGTAGCACAAGTACTGAAAATTCGGAAAGTTGATAGACTTTTAAAATCACTTTTCAGGGTAATTTATTTTCTCCTTCCTTAACACGGAAGCATAAAAAATGTATTCAATAAATATGCAAACGGAAGGACAATCAATCTAATATCAAAGTGACTAGAGAGTTAATGCCAGGTCTCAATTTGTAGGCTGACATTCCGGAATATAGAGGACTGAAGGTCACAGACTCTGGATAACCTCTGCATTAAAAAAACCCTTGTGTTATCAGAAAGATAGAACCCTCTCTATTCTATACAAAGGGGCAGGTCTAAAGTCATAGTCCCTCAAAAACTCTATAAAACATTTTGCAGGAATTGAAAAAGTTTTATTCCAAACACCATGCCACACAAGATACATGTACATAATCCATATTTATTGAAGAATTGAAATAAATATGCACACCACCTCCCAATATTTTCCAAAACTGTTTCTAAACGCGGACAGATAAATTCAAAATGCTCTCCACATGACACTTTGAAAGGCAAATAATGAAGACAGAGAAGTATAATACATTTGTGGAAACGTTGTATAGCAGGCACTTTACACATCTTAATTTGATCCTCACAACAACCTGCAAGATGTGTGTTACAGGACGCAAAGAGGACATATGTTCTAGGAAGCCAAGAAATTACCTGAAACTTCACATCTAATTAATATGTGGTATAGTTGAGATTTGAACTCAGGAATATCTGCCTCCAAAGATTAGTCATGTACTGCGACATCACACTGACTCCCAAATTAAGATGTGTAAAAAGTGCTCTGAGCTCTTAATAGGTATATAAAATATGAGGCAAGTATTAGTAATATAGCTAAATTTAGGCATTGGAAAGAAGGACCTCTTCGTTTAGTCTGCAATTGGACCTTCGTTTAGTCTGTAATTAGTCTGTAATTTAGTCTCAATTGTTCATTTTACAGGTCCTTACAATAGAAATTAAACATTCCTTCCTCTGTATCGTACGTGTTCTCAGACTGCTGTGAAAGTTCATTGGTCAGCAGCCTTTGCACCTTTTGGCATTTTACTGCTAACGCCCTGCAAACATGGACAGCTGAAGAAAACGCAGATGGTTCTATGGAACACGAACCAAGGCAACATGTGGTATGCATTTAACTGGAACTTAAAGTGTGCTTCTTAACCTCTGGGTGTCGCTCCACCATTCCTTTATAAGGCTACTCATTTCCAAGGAAGGTTCAGTTTCCAAAAACAGGGCAACAGGCCCCACATGTGTTGTTCGGCCATTCAGATACATATAATGTGTCTGAATGTCTTTAAGCAACTGCATTTAGCACATGCTTCCTCACACTAGCATACGTATTTATGAACTGTCTCCCCCTAGATGGTAAGCCCCTTGAGGGCAAGTGCCATGCCTGATATATGACCTTATTAGCTGTACATTGCAGAGTAACAGTACTATCTGTCATGTATATAGCACTGTACAATCTATAAATTGCTCTTATAGGTAAGCTCCCTGACTACATTGTGGCATTTGCTACATCTTCCAGATGAGGCTCTCAGAGGCTAAGCAATTAGCTATAACCACAAACTAGTAGGCGATGTTTTCCTCTTGCCCACGACAGAAAAGTATTCATACCCTGTCTTGCGTTATTATTTCCTTCTAACATTTTTATTACAAGGATTAATACCTATTGGACTTTGTATTGAAATAAATATTATGTATGGCTTATATATACATGTGCAAGGCACTGTTCTTAGGGCTTTACAAATATTAACTCATTTAATCCTCCTGACACCCCCATGGAATAGATGCAATTTTTATTACCATTTTACAGATTAAAAAAAAACTGAGGCACAGAGAGATTAATTTATCCAAAATCACAGGACTGGTAAATGCCAGCAGTGAGGTTTGAATCCCGGAAGTCTGGGCCCCAGAGTCTGGGCCCTTAACTTATTCTGCACCATTCAGCCTGAATAAAAGTCTACAAAGATCCTTGCTCAGGATATGTGAGCAATTATTCAACGAGGGGAGGGGGGAGTGTGTTTACTCCTCCCTATGTGATTTATTTGATTATATTCTAAAACCTTTCCTCATGCTGATAGAACTCCATGTAAGTACTATACTAAATTTTCCTGTACTGAAGGCATATGCGATGGTTACCTTGACTGACACGTAAAATACCCAAAACAAAATAGCCCAAGACTTGAGGATTTTTTGTTTCATGAATTAGAGACATGAAAGGATTGCCAAGGCATCAGAAGTATTATAAGCTCACATCTGTAAGTCCTTCTTGGAGATTTTCATATTTCTTGTATAAGAATGTTCCCTGTCTGAACTATTTCAGTGTTCACTTGATATCAGAGCTTGAAAATTATCTAATCCTTGTTAATTTTTAATTTTCAACTAGTTTTTCTTCACACATAGGACAAGCACTTGTTTTCAATATGATGGTTAACACTTTGTATGATTTTTTTCAGTTGTCTTGAAAACATGCAAGTAAACATGCAAACATATTGTAAAGGTTTAAAATTCTGGGTGTGTATAAATATATCAACAGGAGTTATGAATTATGTATATCCAAGTCTATATAAATTAGATTTTGAAGAACAAGCATCACAGTACTCAGGCAGGTCATAATAAGAGATTCCATGTGAAATGTAAAAACTACCTTGAATAAATTATCCATAAGTTAACACTCTCATTAGAATGACATATTTATTATTTCTGGGTTTGTGACATTCCTTTAATGCGCTTTGACTAACTGTTCTAATGGCACATTAAGAAACCATTTCAGACTTCAGGCCTTTTCCCCCCATTGGAATTAGCAGACTTTATTTACATTTGAACTAAAATAATTTAAAATAACACAAAACAATCACCCATTTTCCAATGTAGAATACCATTTTCTTCTTCCCAGAAACATTTAATTAAGGCAGGATATAACTTTAGTAATTATTTTTGCACAGAATGACTCTAAAATTAATAGTCAATTGTTAGGACTGTTTAAAAATTGGGAGACTGACAATCAAAACAATCTTAAATGCTTTGTTTATGTGATGAAAAGGAGTGATCCTTTAATTCCCTCACACACATTAAACTGATTTCACAGACTTTCTGTACTAGTGTTTAACATAGTCAAGTGCTTGAGGTTACATAAAATAAACAATCTTGAGATCTTATTGCAAATGTTTGCAATTTATGATGTAAACTGATTTGTGAAAAAATAACAGGATCCCATGTCACTAAAGCCAAAAAAGGCATTTTTCAGAAATCAAAATAGTTCCGAAATTTGAGCATTGCATTATATTAAAGTATTACCATCTGAGAATCTAAAAAGTTATAAATCTTGGGGAAAACTCAAAATAGATATTTATCAGTTCAGCTTCAAGCAAGGAAAGGCCTCTGATCTTACTGGGCCTCTTGTATCATTGGGTACTTAACACTAATAATGTCTTGAATAATCTCCTTTAGCGCGGGTTTTCCCCAGTGAGGGATTTTGTAGCTCGTGAAGGCTTTGCATACCCTGAAAGATTGGGGGCCGCGGGGCGGGGGAGGGGGGTGGATAGGGAAGGCGAAATTTTTATTATTTATTACGATTATTGACTTTCAGCCAAAACAACATGCATGTAGGGCTTTATTTGAATTTAAACTGAAGACTTCCTCGGTCCCCTTCCTTCTCAGGTGGCTCTTTAAACTGGGAGTTTGGAACACCCAGGTACATGCTGGAGAGTCTGGGCCGTGAAGCTCCGGAAAAGAAGGCCCTGCGAGCGCTCGTGTGGGAAACTGGACCCGAGGCACCCGGCCCCGAGGGGCCAGCAAAGGCAGCCTCGTCCCTTGCTGAGTCTCGGCAGAGCAGACGCGGGAGGAGGTGAGGACGCCACTGGTGCCCCTGACGCGCGGGTCCCACAGGCTGCGCCCGGCTCAAGTTCGGCAGACCGGGCTAGGAAAC
Organism: Rhinolophus sinicus; assembly: GCF_036562045.2. Lineage (NCBI taxonomy): Eukaryota > Metazoa > Chordata > Mammalia > Chiroptera > Rhinolophidae > Rhinolophus > Rhinolophus sinicus. The sequence continues at coordinate 27,844,243 of NC_133751.1, forward strand.
TTTGACCTTTGTCACCGGCCTGTGCGGGCTCCTCTGCCTTCCGAGCTCCTGCTGGAGCCCGACCCCCGCGGGGCTCGGCGCCCTGCCCGCCGGGCTCCTGTCGCCGGGAACGTTCCAGGCGGACCTAGGCCGCGTTTCTGCGCCCCCTTCTTGGTGCCGGGCGCCTAGCCTGCCTGAGCCCGGACGCACCGCCTCCTTTGACCTCAGGCTTTCCCCAAGCTCAGTTGTAGGGACAGGCTGGACTCCGCGAGACGCGCCCACGGCTGGGCACCGGACGGAACCGCTAACTCCCCGAACCCAAGTTCTCCCGTGACCTCCAATTCCCTCGGGATGCCCAGGGAAATGTCCAAACTTGCGTTGGGGGCTGGATTAGGGTTGGGGCTTGGAGACTGCGGGTTCCGACCCCCAGCCCAGGCGCCGACCGGTGCTCGCGGGAGGCCAACACCGCCGCGGCGGGCGGAGCAGCGCGGCCGCTTCAAAGCGCACCCCGCCTCAGGCAGATGTTTATTATGAAATCTAGGGAAGCTCGTCAACTGGGAGACCCGCAAGGCCTGAGCGCGGAATACGTCTTTAGTCCTGGTCAATGATCTTTGAAAGCTAAAAGATAAATATGAACAAATCACCCAGGTCTACGCGGAGGACAGCTTTGAGAGCAAGCTCAACCCAGGAAACGGACGGGTGGGGGCGGGGGGAGCACGGATGGAGGACGTAAGGCTTTTTCGAGGGGTTGGGGGTTTCCTCTACGCGTCCTCCTGCCCAAAGAGGGCCCCAGGGGGCACTCAGAACACACTCGATCTTCGTAGAGGGTGTGCCCCATGCTAAGAGCCCGCCGGGGAAGGGAAGGTCCTATCCCGGGCCTGGCCAGGGCCGAGTCTCCCCGGTCTCTACCTACCCGCAAAGACGAGCTTTACTAGTGGGACTTTTTTTCCGAGAGGGGGGGCCAAGAGAAGGAGAGAGAGACGGGCTCTTAGGTGTTCTGAGGACAGCTAAGACCCGGCTTTTCCTAAACACGGTCCTGGCTTCTGCCTTTTCCTAATTTTAACCCACGAAGAAACTGCGACAGCCCAAGAGCTAAAGTGGGGTAAGAGGTGGGGGATCCGCGCTTCCTAACGCTTCTGCCCCACTCCGCAGCTCTTGCCCTACTCACAAAGCAGAATCGCCTGCTCGATTCTGGGGAGGGTCGGCGACCTGGGATCCAGTGTGTCTTATGCCACAATTAACCAAAGTGGATTTTGCGCCGCGTGATCCCGATTTCCTTCCTCCCCAAAGTGTCCCCCAGATAAACTTCAAGGATGAAAGCGCAGCAAAATGAAGAACGAGAGTCCACCTTGGGGAGGGGAGGGGGTTTCTAGTCTGTTATGTTACATATTATCTGTTCTTTTACTGACTTGGTGTAAAATCAATCTGGTTTCTATGCTGGGTGGATAAGGGCGGGGATGGGGATTCGTTCAGCGTTACCGAGAGCCACAGAGCCACCATTCTCACCGCCCCTTGATTGCCGCATGTAGGAGCAAAGGCAAGCGCTTTCCAAGTTGGTATAATCGAAAGACAGATATACGTACATTCATCAAAAAGGAAGAAGGAAAGACTCTCCCAGATAGTTTAATAGTAACAGGAACAAAGATGACGCGAACCCCATCAAATGAAACGATACTATTTTCATTCAATTGATCGCAAAGTGTCTTCAATTAATAACTTGGCACTTATTTAAAAGGTTTAACAGAGGTGAAACCGAAACATTTTGTACCAACACGTCATGAAATAACAGCATTTTCTTTTGTTTAAAATAACTTAATACACTAGAAAAAATATGGCAAATATAAATAATTTGTTTTCATGGAGAACAAATAGTTACAAAGCTCAACCGCATACCAAAGTTCAGTTAAAAGAGCTTTTCCTCTTTCTTGTAAATTGGAAGGGGGAAAAGAAAACTAAGGAGGCTTTCTAGAGAATTGGGATACAGATTCTTTAGTCCAGGGTACCCCAGTTTAAACAGCTACATGAATTGAAACAAAACAAAACAAAAAATTACTTGAATATACACTTTTGTGAGATAAAACGCAAATGTTGAAAGTCAACCATCAGTTCACACATTATAGCCAAAATAAACTTTGTTCGTGTGTATCAACATATTTTACACAAACCTAGTGTCTGTATCTAGCTGGGTGTTTAAGGTGAGTGTGACAGGATAGAGAGGGGGAAATAAAGCATGGTCCTCAAATAGGACTTCAGGTAACCAGCAAGAGGGAATACAAGAAAAGGCGGAGGGGCAGTGGGGAAGGGAGGGGACTATCACTGAGCGTGCCTACTATGTGTCAGGCACCGTGTGAGGCGCCGTACCTTCATTATTTCATTTGGTCTTCTTGTTTTCCTTTTCCTTTCCCCATTTTCTGCCCGCCTCCGTTTTCTTGGGACAGAGTGTAAAAATTTTCCCTTCGACTTTTTTCTTTTGTCCCCCAAGATCAAAGACGGGGCAAAAAAAAAAATACATATATATATATATATATATATATATATATATATATATATATGTATGTATACCTATATATATCAATTTCCAGACGCGTTTGGTATTGTTTTTCGTACTGAAGATGAAAATGAAGTAAGTGCATGTGAGTAAAGTGGGGAGTGGAGTGGGGAGACACCGTCAATGGAATACAAGTAACATGCAAACCGGAATTTACTGTCAGCAGTCTGGACAGTTCTGCCATAATTATTTCTCAGAGAAATCACTGTCTGTGGTATCATTTTTTCTGTTAATATCATTTTTTCCTGTCCTTATTTTTATACTGTCTTCCCTCTTCTTGCTCTTCCATTCGTGGTGGTTTTTAACTCAAAGCATCTGATTCAACGTAAAAGGAGGCCCGCCTCTCTTATCAAATTTCTCGTATTAAAGTGAACTTCGCAGAAAAATGGTCAGTTTCAAAACCTGTGAACTTCCCAGCTGCGCACTTTTTTCATCTTAATTCTTTAAATAAGTATATCCCTTCCTTCTGTTTTGCCTTCTTAGCCCATTGGGAAAAAACATACACTTTAAGTTGGTAACTCCCCAACCCCCCATTCTCTCGAGATTTGTCCAGGTTATTTTTCCATATTTTTAAATGTATAAAATAATTTTTAAAATTTTTTTGTTCCTTGGTTCTCTCTCCCATTTCAGCTTCTGCCAAATAGCAGTAAGAAATAAGTTCCTTTTTTTGTTTATCTTTTCTACTTTTTTTTTTGCTCATTTTTTATTAACAGGATTTTTATTTCTGCGCAACAGTCCATCGATGCAGCTTTGCCATCAGCCACACTCCGCTGTCCCAGCACTCCCTTGTCCAATCTCTCTCCAGACTTCCCCAAACCCGCCCCTACAAAGCTGAATTCTAGGCCCCTGGGTAGGTGAATGGTCAGGAGCCACCGAGTTGGTGCGCCAGGTGGGATCCCGGGTCCCGCGCAGAGTCCCGCCCTCCGAGTCCGGGATGCGGATGTGGGCAAGGGGCGATCAGCCAGGCAAAAACAGGCTTGGCTCCAGAGGTCCAGAAGGGGTAACGGAGAAGCAGCGGGGCGCGGAGGGGGTGCAGGCTGCGCACCGCACTGGAGGCGCAACGTTGGGGCTAGCGTTGGTGTCACAGACCCAGGGCAGCCGCGTGCTTTTTGGCTTTCAGTCTGAGATCTGCGATGCTTGAGTTCTTGCTGGTGGTCTTGGCTGCGGCAGCGGCAGCCACCACCGAGGCAGCGGAGGCTGAGTCCGCGGCCAGCGTGGCCAGCGGCAGTCCGAAGGGCGGCGCCGGGAACATCATATAGGGCGCGTGCGCGGCCAGGTGCGGATGCAGGTGGTGGTGCGCGTGCGCAACGGCGCTGTCCAGCTGCAGCTGCGCCTGAACCTGAAAGGACAAGGGCGTCACGTTGCAATGACTATCCTAGGGTGACAACAGAATAGAAACAGAGCATTAACGGCGTCCAGCTTGGCTCAGGGAAAGGCTGGGGCGGGGGGCGGGTAAGGGGCATTTGGCTGACCTCCTCAGCCTGTTACTGAATCTGAGGCGCCACAGGGATATGCCAGTGCCCCTGAGTCTCTGCAACTCGCTCAGCGCAGCTTATCTCTCCCTGGGCCCAGGGGACACACGACTGCTGGAATGTGGCCGCCCCCTCGGAGCTGGGCCCATCGGAGGGCAACATTGCTATTGTGCTAAAACATCACCCTCCTCAGAATAACAATGGTGTATTGGAAAGATGGGGTGAGGGCCGTTACCCTCCTCTCTTGATGCTGCCAAACACCTTTTAACTGCGCTACTAAAGCACTGATGTACCAACAAGCAAATCACAAAACTTTGTATGTCACTTAGGGAAATGACTGCATCTTCATCACAATTTGCACAATTGTTAGTACTGCTAATCTTTACTGCTATAGGAATTACCTGGGGATCTTGTTTAAATGCAGATTCTGATTCAGAAGGTCTACGTGGGGGCCTGAGATTCTGAACTTCCAACAATCTCCCTGATGCTGCTGCTGATGGAGACCTGCACATCACCCTCTGAGTAGTAAGGGTCTCCTTTTAAGCACCCCCCTTTCCCCAGTCATTCTTTCTAGATTTGAAAGCCTAGCATCAAGATACCAGAGTCCTGTGGTGCCAAAAAAGCTAAGATCTCCCTAACGCTAACCCTCAATACATGGGCCCACTCATGTGTCTCCCCAGTCCAGGGCACTGTCAACGGAGAGCTAATTCATGACTTCACAGTCCTACCAAGCAGGGATCCTGGCTGAGGATGAGGTAGGTCAGGCACTGTTTGGGAAAGGGTTATGCCCTTAAGTATGGAGAGTGGGGAGTTCAGAGCACTGGGACTTCCCAGGATTAAATCACTGCTGCAGGCTGTCCTTTTAAAATGTAGTCTTAAAGGTTTCTTTATGGCAAAGAAATGCTTTGCAGAGGCAGGGCATCCCTTCGAAGACCAAGGCAAGGCTTCCTCTCTACTAGAGATAAAGCTTTGTTTGCAGAGACAGCTTTAAAAAATCAAGTCTGAGTTGGGAGTACTTTTATTTATTTGCAACGACAGTTAACATGACTAAGAGGTAGAAAATACCTAGAAAAATATTTAAGAGAGTTGCCTTAGAAACACATTAGGACTAACCTCTGTATTGGATCTGACAAAAACTTAATCAAAAGGCTTTTCCTTCCTCTCCCCAACCTCAATCTTTAGTGCATTTTTAAAGGACTGGTTGCTGCCCCCAAGGCCTCTGTGCGTTTCTCATGAGGACAGAAAGGAATAGACATGTAGGCCCCTGACACTCTATAGGTTTTTAACGGTGAGTAGACTCATTATATCATCTCAAAATTGATTCTCCAACTGCAGTGGACACCAACATTGGAATACCCCTTCAGAGAGAAGGGGTGTTCAACAGTTCAAGCAAACATCTAGGTCTTTTTACAGTTAAAAATAGGTTGAAACAGGGTTGTACTTGCCTGCTGAAATGGCATCCTTAAAGCACCTACGTTGACATAGGGTGCAACTCTACAAGCTTCAAACTGGCTGGCAGCCCCTATGAGGACACCTGTAAAAAATGAGGGAGCAAAACCCAATAATATGAGGTTAATATTTCTAGCATTGTTTTCCAGGGTTCCAAATGGTACCAAGATAAAACTAATTCCTTTGGAAATGGACTGTTATCTTCCTAAACTGCTGCCATAATTAAAATAAATGCAATTTACTCCCAAGCTTTAGGACTCTCATTAACTGCCTTCAGAGCAGATTTTTAAAATGAGGACCCTGGTTTTCTTTGAGAAGATTTTTCTGACTTTGTAATAACAAGATTCCCCATTCTCTTTTTACTTAGAATATCAAATGTTCTTTGTCTGAGAAGCATACCTTTATGGAGTTGATTTTCTTGTTTTCTACATTTAGCTCTTCGATTTTGGAACCAAACCTACAAATTGGAAGGAAAAAATACCTAGATGTTATGACTGAAAAATTTTAAAAATTACCAGAGTACAATGAAAAAAGGGCATGGATTGCAAGATGTAGCAAGCAATCTTTGAAATATATTGAACAATCTCAATTTCCAAAATTAAAAATGTAAATGAATGACAAAAATAGATAGATTTCATAGACTTTTGCAAGATAAATTGTTTCCTGATAAATTACTATTAATCCTGGTTTCATCTTTCCATGTTACAGAGTTCCCAAGGCCTAAAACTCTCTCGCTGGTACCTGATACCAAAGTGATAATGGGTTTAGATGTTTCCCCAGTAAGACCTGAGAAGAATGTGCTCATTAATAGCCTGTAATATTAATTAGCTTCATCTTCAAGAAAAACCAAACACCAAAGCAAATAGTGACTCTTTTTTTCCTGGGGGTGGGGGGAAGGGGGATAAGAGTGGGGGAAGAGGCAATTAGTGTCATAAAAGCCTCACTACAAAGAAGTTTAGAATTTCTCTGTTCCTCTGTGTAGCAGAGTATAACACAGTAGCAGAATAATTGTGCTATTATCATGATAATCTAATTTGCTCTATAGAAAAAGCTGAAGTTAGGATAGTAGAGAAGCATCTGGAAAATAACTCAAAAATTTTTTAAAGTACGAAAAAATAAAAACCAGCAATCAAGTTCACTTCTTATGAGAAAAAAATAACAACATTCTGTGAAAGGGGGGTGGGGTATGAATCAAGTAACTCATGGATATTATTGTCTCCCAGATATTACCTTCCTAAATAATCTTGCCAACTTTTAGAAGCAGTATGGCAGATTTTTAAAAATTCAAATAAAGCTTGCTTTTATAGTCTAATAATACAGCATTATGTTCCAATAAGACAGCATATTGACTGATTCACAAATTAATGTTTAAAAAAACATGAAAGTGAAATATTGCTTCTGAGATTTGTCTTGTTTTTAAAAGCAAGTGTCATAGTCAATGTAAATCTTCAAAAATTCCCCTGCCATTTAGTGTAATAGAAGGGTAGATTTCATGCCAGGGTGGCATCCTTTGTGTAACTCACATGGCCTGAGGCTTCTTGCCTCTTTTTTCCCCTAGTAGAGTTGGAACTGAGATACTAATGCTCATAACTGTAATAATTATCACCATGTCTTTAAGGGGTTGCTGAGCCTCTAGAGAGCTCAGTACACAGAGCAAAGCAGAAGAGGCTTAAAAAGGAAGGCTCCACTGTTGGTACTGTGATGACCAAGGCAGCTTATTATTACTTTTCCCCTTTAACTCGACTGCTCTGTTTTTGTCCTGATCCTATTACAAGATGCAGAGAAGCCCCATAAGAATTGTATAGTTCGCTGCAGATGGTGGTCTCTGCGCCCAGAGACCCGGGGAGTATCTGTTACAGTGATACTTTGTAACAGCTGCAGATGTTCAGGCCTAAAACTGCTCCATGTGTTCAAACAAATAATGACCATCATTTTCTCCTATTTTATTATTTGAGCGGAAATACAATCTGAAACATTTAAATTTGTCCTCCATAAACCTAGGATATGGATGCATGTATGTATATAAATTTTCACCTCAACTGCCCCCAAAACCTACTTTTGCCATTCCATTCACCCTCACAGCCATTAGTAAAGAAAATCTACTCCAATCCTAATTTTATACGGTATGGCACGTGCTGGGGGTACACATGCCAATATTAAGATAGGTATGTTGTTTTAAAATCAAATTTCTGTAGGTTCACATTCTTAAGTGAGGGAACAAAGAGTGACCAAAATGCATTTATTTCTCCGCTGTTTCACACACAGTTTGAGATCGACCGCTAATGGCAGACTGTAAATTTCTGCATTTAACAGTTGCTAATTTTCTTTATAGTCTGTACATCTATAAACCTAATTGGTATATCCGCTTGGCAAACCTAGAGCCCGGAGCAGACCCTCAAGGAAACCCAACTCCAGCGAACAAAATATTCGTTGTAACTTTTAAGGCATCCAGAAGATAAAACGTTTTCTGTGGGACTTTTTTTTAAGGCTTATAAAAGTAGGCCCATTAGGATTAAACCACATTAAAGGCACCGGGAGGCGAGGGGGGTGTGGTTTATAGAAACTCTGGGAGCAAGCCCAGCACAGCTTTCTTCTGCTGAGAACATATGTTGGGATAGGGAAAAAGGGGTGGGGGGAGTTACAAGACTAAGATCTACTTTGGAAAAAAAAACCTCTGGTAAAGACATCCCTTTCCTTCTCACCTCACTCCAGGCACTGGAACCCGCACCCTTGCTGTCTGCCCCCTGGTCTGCCTCTCTAACCCCAGGCGTGCCCCTCCTCCCTCCCTGGGCCCAGCCTCCACCTCCTCACAGCCAGGTACCTGCACTCGGGCCTCGGACAGCCCCAGCCGTTGGCTCAGTTCTTCGCGCATAAAGGCGTCCGGGTAGTGGGTCTCATCAAAAAGCCTCTCCAGCTCATTGAGTTGTTCCAGGGTGAAATTGGTCCGACTTCGCCTCTGCTTGATTTTGGTCTGGCCTTCGTCCTCCATCCCTTTCGCATCCTCTTTGCGATCCTTCAGCTCCGGGGACACTGGAGGGGGCACCACGAACAGGGCCACACGTATGTCCACACGCGCACACAGCAACACACACACACACACACACACACACACACACACACACACAAATAAAAACAACACAGCAAATTCCATTACCAGGTTTGTCTCAAGAAGAGTGGAAGATCCTGCCCCTTCCCGGAGTTCTTGTCCAGTTCCTCACCCCGCCAGGAGGAAGAGGACCCTGGAGACGCGCAAAGATCAACTCTGGGTGGCCCACCCACGGGCCAGATGGGCATTCACCCACCCAACCCCTCCGCAACTGTGGCTTCAGCTCACCTCCTCACTGTCCACCCCACAGTCCCCTGCACTCCCCCGCGAACACCAAATCCAATCCACTCACCCTCTCGCACACTCACTCTCTTCCACGCACTGCACAGAAATCAAAAGCTCCGCGCCCCGCCCGTCACCCAACGCGATCCAGGCTGAAGGGCGCGGCGAGGCCATGCACAGGTCTCTCACACCCTCCGTTCCCAGAGTGCTAGGCCTTACTCTGGCCTCCGCTAGCTCTCTGTCTCTCTCAAACTTGTGGTTTAATTTGGTAACAATTGGGCCAAAGGGGCGCAGTGAGAGAAAAAGACCCGTGTGCTGCGCGGTACTCGGAGCCGTATCCCCTGGCGCTCGGTGCTGACCCAGGGCTCCGGCTAAACCCAGCGCAACACGCACGGGCCGCCAAGCAGTTCCCGTCCCCCTTGCCGGACCCCAGTCGCCTGGGCAGAGACGTCCACGCCATGTTGGCGATCTGGAGGGCTCGCCGCCCACGCCCGGCCAGAGGCCAGAGGCGGAAAACTAGCCTCCGGTGGCTCGCGGAACCGACCGCTGCCTCGGTTCTCTCCTTCCCTCTTCCCATTGGAAAGGCCGATTCGACCCTAAACGCTTAAACCCACAGAGATCAACAGGTTCAAGCGGAACATTCGCGATCCTCGGTTTCTATTGGTTACTCAAAGCCTTTTCATGCATCCACCAGCTCGGATGTTTAATAAAATATGCATTTTTTTCCTGCTCTGGGTTTGCACACATCCGTTGCTACTTTCCTGTTCTTCCTTCTCCTCCCTTTAAAAACAGGAGCTCTGCAAGTGCAAGTGCGAGCATAGAGACACCCGAGGGATATGGATATATATATATATATATATATATATATATATATATATATATATATATATATATATATTTTAAGCCAAGGGGCAGTGATCAGAAGATACAGTATCAACATAGGTTGCCCTCTGGAACCTTCATCCTCTGCTCCTGAGTCAGAGATTTGGGCTTTTAAGGTGTCAAAGCTGAGTTTAGATAGTCCAGGGAGGCTGTTTGCAGTTTTTCCCAGCCCAGGTTCCCGATCAGCATGGGTGTTAAAAATAATTTCCGGAAGCGCCGGCCTGCAGAGAAATTAATACTTGCCCTGAGCTTGGAAATCAACAGTCTCAGGACTGCGTCTGCCTGGGGTTTAGACCCTATCCTGAGCGCGGCGTACTCAGCGCCCGGAGCTGCTGCTTCCCGCCCTGGAGGCTGCAATGGGCCGACAGACAATTACGCCAACACTTTCCAAATTTAGGAGGACGTGGTGAGGGGTCTGCGGGAAGAAGAGCCTTTAGATCTCAGCCCAACCTAGCATTCTTAGTATGGTGATCTTAAGTGTTGCCGGCCTGTCTAGTTCTCAGAGTTCGTTTTGTGGACATGTGTCCTTCCTCCGGGAAGGAAGTGGATAACATTATAGCAAACATTCGGAACCAAGTTAATAGGAAAACATTTCCACTGATAGTGTAATGAAATTTGAACATGAAAACACACACTTCAGATTCTGCCAAAAGGGTGAGAAGGCTTTGTCTATTTTGTGTCATCGACAATGGATGCCTCTCAAACTTTTGGGGCTTCAAAGAGAAAAATGTCCACATCCCCAGTTGATTAATAGACTTAATATAATCTTTATTTCGCCCCCAAATTTCCACTTATTGGCCTAAACAGGAACAGACCGTGTTATAAACAACTTAATTGCTTGCTTAAATATGTGATTCTACGCATGTCACATATTTTCTTAATTGGAAAAATATGGCAGCACACCAGTTACTGCAGGGACCAAGTGCCAAATTAATTTTATTGTTGTACTCCTTTGAATTGGTATAGGACGCTCCACCATTTAGATAAAGCCGTTTCCTAACACTTTGCTGGCACTAAAGGATTTTCCCCCCACACAAAATCAGAGTACTGGATGATGCGAAGCACTAACAGAATTGTGTAAATATTGAAAAACAAACCACAAAAAAAGGAGCTTAAGTAGTCACCCAAGACAAACAACATAGCCTGAACCTTAGCCTGCCTTGGCCTCATTCTACATTCGTAGCTCAAAGAGAATGGGAAGCTTTGGCCCCCAAGCTCTAGAGATCCAGGTTCTTCGCGGAGTTCGAGTGGTTCTCAGCAGCGGCCCGAAACCTGGGGGGTACCCGAGGGTGGAATCTCATTCTCTCTCTCTCCTAGGAAAAGGATTCCCGCAAACTCGGAGCTAGATGCTACCCGTAATCCCGCCGCCTGGCCCAACTGCTGCCAGCACCCCCACCCGCACCGGGCCCCACGAACTTCTCCATCCGCCCGCGGGCCGTCTGGGCTGCGGCCCCGTCCTCCGCCTGGTGAAAATGCGTCTCAGTGGAATGGGAATAGCGGGAGCATCTGAGAAGGGCGCGCGCAAACCCCATACGCCCCCCCCTCCCCACACACACTCGGACCCCACCCACGACCGTGCACACCACCCGACGCCCACCCCTCCATCATCACTCCAGCTTCCCAACTGGGATCCAAGGGCCCTTTCCGCGTCCCGCCCCCCAACCCGCTGGGCCTCGGGGTCCTCTCCCGCCTAAGAGGAGTCGGGAAGGCGGGAAGGGGAACCGCGGCTGGGGGTCAGGCCGTTACCCTCGGTGAGCCGCGGGCTGCCGGGCTCCCTGCTCCTCTCCGCGGCGCCCATGTCCAGCTCCCGGACGGGAGAGCGCCCTCCTCCAGCGCCTCCGCCCGCTCCTCCTCCTCCTGCGCCTCCTCCGCCGCCTCCGCCTCCGCCTCCGCCTCCTCCGCCGCCGCCTCCGCCGGCCGCCCGGACTGCCGGGCTGCTGCGGTCGTCGCGGCCCGGCTCCGCGCAGCCGGGCGGCTCCTTGGCCCCGCGCAGCGGCCCGCTCTCCAGCACCTCCCGGTAGGTGATCGCCTCCTTCTTCTCCTTCACTTTCTGGTCAAAAGACTTGGAGACGAACGCCGTAAGTTCTTCCATCGCCGCGGATGCCCGGCAGCCCCGCTCTCAACGTCTCCCAGCCGAGCCCCGCTCTTTTTTTCCTTCTTCTTTTTTTACTGCTCCAGCCCCCCCAATAATAACACATCAATGGGGCAGGGGGTGGGGGAGGAGAGGGGGGAAGAGGAGGAGGAAAAAGAAGAAAAAGAAGAGAAGAAAGAAGAAAGAGAAGTAGAAGGAGAAAAAGAAGTAAGAAGAGGAGGAGGAGGAAGGAGGAAGGAGGAGGAGGAAGAGGAAGGGGGCGGGGGCCGGCGGAGGGAAATGGGAACTGATGCTTCCCTGCCCGGGCGCGCTGGTTCAATGTTAAGATCTTTGACAATTCTTCCTGCGGAGAGTTCAGATCTGATAGCAACGCTGCGCTTGAAGTCTCACTATTTATACTTCGCAAAGGCGGCCCCTTGTTCTGAGTAAATTACCTCCCTTCGCAACTCCGAGGGAGCCCCTTCCAGGGAAGCACCCGCGCAACTACCTGGGGGTGGGGGTGGGGGTGAGGGAGTGGGGGTTGGGGGGAGACAGAGAGAGGGAGAGAGAGAGAGGGAGAGAAAGGGAAGAGAGAGAGGGAGAGAGAGAGAGGGAGAGAGAGATTGAGATTGATTAAGGCTGGAGTCCAAGCATGCTGGGGCTGGAGTGGGAGGGCAGTGAAGGGGGACGGGAGGGGGCGGGAAGAAGAGGCAGGTCCCAGGCCGTCCGGGTTTCAGATAGCCTCGGCCGCCTGCGCTCTTGGCCATCAATCCAGGATTGACAAGAATCCCTAATTAATTTAATTAGGCGTGGATTTTGCGTTGGTGTCAAGACTTAGTTAAACACTGGGGAGCTGGACCTACTCCGCCAGGGCGTGGCCAAGAGGAAACTGACAAGTGCAGGGCTCCTGGAGTCAGTCGGGTATCCCGGCTCCGCGTCAGGGAGCCGGGCAACTGCTCGGCCCCGCGTTGCTGCCTGGTATCCCTATCCTGCGTCAGGCGGCCCGCGCCCCAGACCCCAGTTCCATATCCCGAGCCGGTATTCTAAGTCTACATCCCCGCTCCTCATCCCCCACCTCACCTACACCTCGCAGCTCGGCATCCTGGCTTCACAGCCCTACCCAGAGTCAGGGTCCTCTACAGCTCCTTTTAGAGGCTTCCCGGCCCGCAGCCAGAGCTGAGGCTGGGTCTTCACCAATCTCCTCGCCTTGGGGAGTTTGTGATTCACCCCATTACTTGCGTCCTGGAGCCCAAGCCGATTCCTCTGTGGACAAACCCTCTCGAAGGGGCCGGTCGATTTTACACATTTTCCGAGCAGCTGTTCCCTGACAGATTCCATTTTAAAATGTTTCTTAGCGCCAGGTCAAAGACTGCTAGACTTCGTCCCCTTTTTGAGGTCTCAGGACCCTCAGCCTAATCTCCCCTGTAACTAACTCCCTGTATCCGGAACCCTCCCAAAATGAACTACAGGAGTTCTTCTTTAGCATCCTTGGAAACATTCTAATTGATTTTCTGATTTTGAAAAGCAAGTCATTATCCCTCTTGACTTTGAAAACAAATCGACAGTTAAGTTTGTGCCCCATCTAATTTTATTTATTGTGGACTATTCAAAAATAGATGCTTTCCGGGAGATAGGATTCTCTCTCTCTCTCTCTCTCTCTCTCTCTCTCTCTCTCTCTCTCTCTCGACTATTTTAATCGAAACAGTTATATGGAAGGAACGTCTACATTTCTGCATCATTTGTATTGTTCAGGACAGAGCTTGCTGTGAGAAACGTGGCCACATATGTATCTCACATAAAAATATTTGCATACAGAAAGTTATATTTATTTCAGTGTGTAAACAAATATACCTCTTCAAGTGTAGCTTTAGGGAGGTTTTTAAGTAGTCTGAATGTTAATGAAGGATTTTTGATGTTAAGGTAACTTGTTTACTTTCTTGGACCTAATACTCTTAGTAAAAATAAAAGCAAATTACAGAACTTTGATATGTATATCTTCCGCCCATTGGTTAAGACATCAGCACAAAGTTAACAGATAATTTGAGAAGTTCCATCAAAGCAACCTGAAAGTTTTGTGAAAAGAACACAATTAAAACAATCTATTAGTGTTTCTAGAATATATGTAAATAGAGGCTATAAATAACTTTGTCATACTACACTACTCAGATTAAAATGTTCACGTTTGGCGGAATTAAGATGGAAACCACACTTCTTAAAACATTACTTTGCCTTTTCTTGAATTCTGAAGTTATCTTTTGGTCTTAAAAGATTTCATTTATAGCTACTTTTAGGAGCAATAATTAAGATCTTTACGTTCCAGTGCAAAAGCTTTTAGATATTAATGAATTATATGAGTGCTTGTTTTTATTTTATTAAGCTACAAAAGAGACTCAAATAGTCACACTTTCCAAAGTTACATGAATTTAGAAACATGATTTTACATTTAGTCTAGGGTTACTATTTGTAACCACTTTAATTCTGATATCATCAGAGGGAAATAACCATAAAACTTTAATCCTTTATGAAAATCCGTTTTTAAGGTTATTTAACAGAATGACCAGAAAGAGCTCTCAAACTGAGGTGTTAAATACTATTCACAAACTGCTCCACTATAAGTGGTAAGGAAAATAACTTCTAGAAGTGGTAAGGGATCAAGAGACTCACTAGTTACTTTTCTTTTGCCCTTTCAAGCACATGAGTTTTAAGTCTGATCTCAAATTCCATCTACTGAGCTTGGGGGGAAAGATGACCACTTTAAAGGTAATCAGGGAAGGCTCAGACACAATCGTCGCGATTTATACCAAATAGATTTTCCCTTAGGTTTTCCTGGCATATTGGCTCTTTGTATATTTAGCAATAGTGGTGTTGATATCAGATGGAGTTAAATCTGCAGTGTCTGACCACGATTCCACTGGCCTAAGGCAAGTTTAGTTTAAAACAAAAACAAAAACCCAAGGTTTTGAAATCACATGCTAATAAATACTCATAAAGTTCTAATGATGCTGTTTCATTAAATAGTAAATATTTTCTGAATACAGGACATTTCAAAATGCAGTTTTGGTTAACAAATTTGATAGTAAAGCTCAGTTGACAGCTTACAGACAGACATACAAGAGCCAATAAAATTCAGGACCCCAGCTCTTGAATTATTTAAAATAAACACGTAGTGTTGTAGTTAAGTTTTAAAACGATCCCTCAAAACTGGTTATTTAAGGTACAGTCATTTATGATAAATATATTTCTGAAGTTGATTTTCACCATCTCAAATATCTGCGGAAAACTGTAGCTTTGGTATCTAGCAGCTGTGAATGAGTTGGTTCTCACAGTCGACCCAAACCAAGGCCAACAGTTTATTTACCTCCGTATCTTTGCGTACTTATAGTAAATAAGGAAAGAATGATATTTTTGCAAGGACAGATACATAATATAATATGTGTTACAGAAAATGCTGAATCGCTTTAATTTCTATTGGTTTAAATAACAAAAACCTAAACACTTAATTTCTCTTTCAGAAGAAACCTCCTCTCCATGCCTCGGGCAGCTTTCTCCCCTTCCTCCAACAACCAGTTACTTTAATGTGAGAAACTAATTTGCACCCAACCTGTGAGTGCCTTCACCTTCAGGGCAGAAGAAACACCGACTTTTAATGCATTTTTGTAAATAAATCATTACATTTTAATCACACACGACTCTACACAGACACACTCCCATGATTTATTATTGTTGGGCGAGTTTCCTCCTCCTCCAGCTTGAGATAACCAATTTTGCTACGTGTGGGTGTCTTAAACATAACTTCCTATAACGTAGATTTGTTTACTGATTATCTGTGACGATAACGATGATTACGAAGGCAATAACACTCTTCAGTTTCCATCTTTATTGCTTTTTGGTAATAAGAAAAGCAAATAAACAAGCAAGCAAACCCAACACCAAACAAAAAATTGGCGGCGTGACGATCTATTCCCTCGGCACTCCTAACGCCTGGCAGCCTCCATCGATGCATTCGGAAGCTCGGCTGACGCTGCCTGGCGCTGGAACCAGGAAGGCGGTGAGCTTAAACTGAAGCAAGTTCGGAGGACGCTGGGGGCGCCCAGATTTGAAGAAACGTTTCCAGGTTCGCGGAGCTTGCAAATCAACGGGAGGTGTGATCCCGAAGGCCAGGAGCCAGGTGATGCCTGCATTCGGGGCCTGGAAGTAGGCGCCCGCGGCTGCGGGGTTCCGAGGCCCTGCTCTGGCAAAAGGCGGCGTGGGGCCTGGCGCAGTCTGGGAGGCGACGAGGGGGTGGGCGGAGGCCCCGAGGCGTGCGGAGCGGTACAATGCTGTGCGCATGCGTCCGGCACCTGGCGGTTTCTGACCCTTGAGGTCGAAGCTGGGGTCTCAGGACGGTGGGCGGCTGTAGAGTGGTGCGAGGTCGCAGGCTTCAGGCTAGGCCCTCTGTCTGGGGGTGGTGAGAGAGAGAGTTACAGCCCGCTCTTCCTCCCCATTCCCCTTCATTCTTTGTCCCACCCCATCCCCAGTCCCTGATCATTGATTTTGGGTTTATGTGTCCGGTGCTTGGTTCATCACTGGCTGTAAATAGGGTGCAGCCAGAGAGCGTCCACAACCTGATGCACCCTGCCCCACCCACTTCAGATCCACCTCTCCTTCCATTTCCCCGGATTCTTCCAGGCTCACACTCTCTTGCTGAGAGGAGAGATGGTGCAGAGTGAAATAGACTTTCCTTCCTTAACACATAAGTATACTCGCCTTAAACTCGCAGTGTCCTTGACATCAAGACTTGTTGCCTTATGGTCGTAAACCAAGGTCATATGGCTACTCTTAAACTCTGTTTACTTTGGTGAGATGTTATAATGCACTGTAGTATATGTTGACTGCTCTTGATTTAAGTTCAGCCTTAACATAATTTCTCAGAGGTTATACATCTTTAAATGCACACTGGAAGCCTAACAAATACCCCTCCCCACCCCCCCCCTTTTTTTTTTTTTTTTTTTTAGCATTTTCAGAATTAACAGTAACCTATTTGTAAATCAACCAAGTAGGTACTAGCTAAGTAGTTAACTAAATTCAAATATCTTGTGTTGTCACAAAAAAGTACTCAAGTTGTCAACTTAGACACAAAAGCTCTAAGTGAAGGAGATACACAGAGTTCTCAGGTTTAAGGATTAGAGCAGGTGTTAACAGGTGAGAGCCCCTCTAGCTTTAGAGTCTCTAAATAATTCATTTTCTTTTCAGCAAAGGAGATTTCCTGCTAAGTGGTAGCACTTTATTACTGTATGTTCTTCAATAAGAGCTAAAAATGTTTGAAACTGAGATAAAGGCAGGTGGCAGCTATTGCCTTACCAACTCCACCGGTCTCAGGAAAGAGTTGTTATGAGTTGGAAAACTTATGGAATAAAATTGTTATAGTAGATGTATAGCTATGTTTTCTGCTTTCATTTTCAAACCAAAAGTCCTGTGACTGATAATGCTTTTTTGAAAAAGAGATGCTAGTCTACAGATTTTTATTTATTACAGGAGTGTTTCAACAATTCTTTATCACTTTTGAGCTTTGCTTTGTTATGCTCATTAAGCTAGAATTTTACCTCAGTTCTTTTACTGCCTTTGTATGGTTCTATACTTATTCATGGAATTTTTTTATGCTAAATGGTGTTAACCCCATTTTCACTTTTCTCTACCTCTTTGAGGTGAATTTCCCATTGCAATGACTATTCTTTTCCCCTTTTTTGGACATGTGTCCAAGATAAAAATGATTATAGTTTGATCTACTAACGAATGAGTAGTGTAGAAATAATTATAAGCTGTCGTGTCCTCTAGGAATCTTGTTCTAACTGCCTGTTTTCTGAAAAAGATAATTGTTTCTTGTACCTTTATTAATACCTGGAAAAAGGAACTACTTGTGTATGCCTTTGAACTCTCTTTGGATTACGTCATCTTGGCTCCACATCTTCAGTCACCTAAACTTTGCAATAAGATGTTTTTGTAAATTGATGTCCTACTGTAGTCATTACCTGTTGTGGCTTCAGTTCTGTAGAGCAGTAGTTGGGTGAGGTTTGCAGCGATGGGACTAAACGGACATACTAGAGACTAGAGTGAGAATAGAAAACCAAGAGCTGTAGGAGTTCTGTCTCTGTGTCACCTTTTCTGTTTACAGATAGATTGAAAAATTGTTAGCTTGTGGGATTCTTAAAAATCTTTGCTCAATTCATCATTGCCTTTACCAGAAAGAGCTATCAATGTGTCCTTCCATGCATTGCATCTTACCAATGGAGTTAAATATAAAGAGTTCATACTTACTAGGAGTGTGAAATGTAAATTGGTCACCATGACTTGAATGAGAAAGTATATTCAATTTTATGCTACATTATGGAAATTATGCTACATATATGGACATTATGGAAGTCCAGAGGTAAGTATATATCTAGGGTGGTGAATAAGAATTCAGTGTCATTGATAGAGAAGACAATTTTTGGGTCTACCTCGATTTGCTCTTAGTGTTCACTTCCTTTTCTGAATAAAAATTTGAAGTTATCTATAGTAAAGAAAAATGGAGGCTTTTGGCTTTTCTCGTACTGAGATTAATTATACTTCAGTGCAGTTTTCCTGAAATGCAAATGTATTGCTTAAAAAAGTATACTTTTGTGACAGTGGTTTTTCTTTTTAATTAAAGTTTTAGGGATGACAATGGTTAGTAAAATTACATAGGTTTCAAGCATACAATTCTGTATTACATCATCTATATACCATATTGTGTGTTCACTACCCAGAGTCAGTTCTCCTTCCATCACCATATATTTGATCCGGTTTACTCTCATCTACCATCTCTCTCCCTGCTTACCCTCTGGTAACCACTAAACTACTGTCTGTGTCTATGAGTTTTTGTTTCTTTGTTTGTCTTGTTCCTTTGTTGCTTTCAGTTTTATATCCCACATAGGTTTTTCAACTTTATTTTACCTGGCTCCTCTAAGGAAGGATTTTGTATCTCTCAGTAACTTTTCTGGGTTAAATGTAATTATTATTGTGGGTGAATTATTTTGTTTAAAATTAAAACAAGAATTTATAACCAACCCCCATTCTCTCTTGTTTAAGATACATAATTAGTTGTGTGTCCTTTTCTTTTCTTTCTACTTCTTTATGCCTTACATGGGGACTTAACAAGCTGGACAAGAATGGAAAATGGAAAGAACTATAGGTACCTTAGAACAGTGATTCAACGACTTTTTAGTTTCGGCATCCCTTTACACTCTTCAAAATTGTTGAGGACCCCAAGAACTTTATGTGGGCTATATCTATAAATATTGCCACACTAGTAATTGAAACAGAAAAATTTATAATATTTATTAATGCACTTCAAAATAACAGTAATAAACTCATATGGTAACATAAATAACAAATTTGATATGAAAAATAACTATATTTTCCAAAACAAAACATTCTTAGTGAGAAAAGGGGCATTTTTTTCCTTTTTCACAAATCTCTAATATCTGGCTTAATAGAAGACAGTTGGATTCTTATTATCTGCTTTTGCCTTCAATTTGCTGTGATGAGTTGTTTTGATTTAAAGTATACGAAGAAAAGCCGTATTCACAGAGATATGGTATTGGAAAATGTATTTTTTTATTAAAGTGTAGTGAATATACAATATTATATTAGTTTCAGGAAAAAGTAGTATATTTTAATAGCCTTTAGATAATTACTTCTTTGATACTACACCAAAACTTGACAAGTAGTAGTTTCTTAAGGGTTGGTTGTAATGTGGTATTTGAAACCATATCAATGATCTTTTCATACTCTATTACATTAAAATCTATTGGTCTGTCTTGCACTGTGAATGGATTTTTTTACCCATGAATGATTCTGTGACATCATGCATTGGCCTACTCGAAAATACCGGTTCACTGAGTTATGCATACCTTCCAAATGTTGACACCTTTCGTTATATTAAAAAAAAAAATCACATTTGTTAATATCACCACTGATCTCATCAGAGAAATCTTTAAGTACTGGGAAGCTATCAGTCTCATGGTAGCAGATATAAGTTATTCAAAATTCTAAATTTTGCTTGAGAGTTCAAGTTTTATCATTGGCAACAAACAATGTCAGTTTTCTTTGAAATGAAAGACTCCATTTATTTTTGAGAAAATGTCTGCCAAATATGCAGGTCTGAATAATCATAATTCTTTAAAATGAAAATAGTGTTTCATGATAAAAGCAGCTAGTTCAGGTGCACAAATGCTTTTTCTCAAGATAACTGCCATCAATCAATATGTAGCATTAGTTAATGTGTATTTCCCATTTCATCACACAATATTAAAAAGATGTGTGCTCAAGTGTTGAAATCTAATAAAATTAATGATTTTTACTGCTTTATCAAGGACATTCTTTTTTTTTTTGTGAGCAGTCATTGGATTTATAAACAGATGCAACAAATTTTCAAATGATACAAAAATATCATTTTCAAAACAATATCAAAAAGTGACTGTCTTTTACCATCCTCAGCTCATAACAGAGCAAATGGGTAAGTGGAATAATCATGCTGTAGCATGTTTCATAAACTGACAACAGAAAGTTGGTTGAAGGAAAGCAGAGGAATTTTGTCTTTTAGGAATTAGAATCGAGGGGCTCCGTAATCATCTGGCATCTGCTCAGTGTTGTACCTATGGTTAGAAACATACATGATGGGAACTCCAGGTGTCTTCCTGATGCTTCCTTTAAGATCCCCGTCACCCATGGCCACAGCGTAACACTTGTGTTGAGTTATACTCTATACTGAGCAGTCATCTGCATAGGTTCCTTGGGTGTGCATGGTAATCATTCAAATCTTACATCCTTGGTAATCTTAGAGCCACCTGATACTTTCGCCCCAATTTCTCAATTTCAGCCATTACACAGTCAGTTATACAAGGGATACACTTGGCATACAGACAGTCCATCATTGACTGTACTAAGTCTAGTTTGGCTTTAATGGAAAAATTGATAAAGTTGGTATCAACCAGGATGTGGGAAGGTGGGCCCAGCTGTTTGTTATACCGGAAGAATAGGCAGGAAGGGTGTTGGGGGACTTGTCTTTCCTTGAGTGCACTGGGATCTTTTTTCCTTTCTTTTTAGGTTTGAATCTATCCTTTAGGTCTCTGATCTCTGAGACTAAGCATTTGCTTCATGGTTGCATACTTCTTTGTTTTCTTTTGCTTCCCCATATTCAAGCTGCACTCTTGTTTCTTGTGGAATCCAAGGACATTCTGAAGAACTGCCTTTTTTTACTTCAAAAAAAAAATATTGCAGTGAAGAGTGCAAGTGCCTGCTAGTGCAGTTTGGTGCCATTGTCTTGATTCCTGTTAAGGCACCAGCAGTTTTGCCTACTATTGCTTTTATATTATCAGTGTAAAAAGTCAACACAGTGAAAAAGGTAAATCATGTTTTAGTATAAGGAAAATAGTTTTGACTTCTTGGGTCCCCTGAAAAGTCTTAGGGACCCCCAGCGATCTACAAACCCCATTTTGAGAACCTCTGTTATACTGGAATGTAGTTCCTCAAGGGCAAGGATTTTTGCCTCTTGTTCACGATGTATCCCTTATACCTAGGCCTACTGTCATCCTGGGGTGTTTCACCTATCTGTAGTGTTAGATCACTTATTTTCTAAATCTAGGTCGTCTTGGTTGGTTTACTGTTCCTTTCGGTGGAGTGTGAGGTATAATATTGAGACTTTGCATATCTGAAAATGTCTTTATTCTGATCTCATATTAGATCAATGATTGGGCTGGATATAGACCCTAGGTTGAAAAACATTTTCACTTAGAATTTTGAAGACAAGTCTCCATTGTTTTCTGTGTTGCTGTTGAGAAGTCCTATGCCTTTTGTGATTCCTCCATTTTTTTTTTTTCTCTTTAGGAGTTTCTAGGATTCTCTATGTATTCCTGGTGTCTGAATTTTTGTGAGTTACCATGTTTCTCCGAAAATAAGGCCTAGCCTGACCATCAGCTCTAATGTGTCTTTTGGAGCAAAAATTAATATAAGACCGGGTTTTATACTGTATAAGACCCAGTCTTATATTAAAATAAGACTGAGCATTATATTATACCCAGTCTTATATTAAAATAAGGCCGGGTCTTATATTAATTTTTGCTCCAAAAGATGCTTTAGAGCTAATGGTGCAGCTAGGTCTTATTTTCGGGAAAAGACTGTATGTCTGGTGTATGTCTTTTTAAATTCATTGTCCCAGGGACTTAGGGCAATTCATGTCTTTTAATTCTGGAAATTCATTTGAATTATTCTTTGGATATTTTTCTTTTTCTCGTTTGTCCTTTTTAAATGGAATGCATATCAATTGGATATTGGACTTCCTGGATTGATCCTCTTTTACCTCCTATTTTTAACCTTTTTCTTAATACTTTCTGTGAGTCCTTTGACATTATCTTTTAACCCTATTGTATTTTTTTTTTTAGTTTCAAGTGTACAAAACAATGTAATAGACATTTATCATTTATATCCCTCACACTGATTATCCTCCTGCCCCCATCTGCTACCCCTCTGACATCGCATACAGCCATTGCATTTCCACTGTCTCTATTCCTAATCGCTATTGTATTTTTTACAAATTGTCATTTTTTTAAATTTCAAGCTTTTTCTTTTGTTCTGTGGATGTTCCTCCTATTCTTGTTTTCTGGATCATCTCATACATTCCTAAGGAAATTAACTGATTTTTTTTTCCTTGAAGTTCTCTTCTGTGTATTCCTGGTTTACTATGAGTTGCTTTTTTTTTCTTTCTGTTTTGGTTTCTGTCTCTTAGGATCCAGGCTTTCATCACATGATTGGTTGTTGTTTTTTTTATCACTAAAAAGTTAACAGAAAACTGGTTTACAGAAAAAAAGATTAAAGTTTGGGCTTGTTAACTAGCAGGCTTGGTT
This sequence comes from Rhinolophus sinicus, assembly GCF_036562045.2. Classification (NCBI taxonomy): domain Eukaryota; kingdom Metazoa; phylum Chordata; class Mammalia; order Chiroptera; family Rhinolophidae; genus Rhinolophus; species Rhinolophus sinicus. Next base: position 27,866,873 of record NC_133751.1, read on the forward strand.
ATAGGGTGTTTGGGTGAGGATCTGGCCTTTTTTTGGAGGTACCTTCAAATTCTTATAGTGTATCTTTCATCAGATACTATTCAGTTTTTGCATAGATGAATCCTTTGCCAGAAATCTTGGCTCCAGGCACACAGAGTTACAGTATTTACCATTAGTGTAGACTTTCATGTAATCCCTTTAACTGTTAGTTTATCATCTCTCTGCCCTCTTTTACTGTGCCCCTGGACTTGATGCTTTATTGTTTTGTTATTTTTTCCTAAATAAACCACCTTTCCTGGGATAGTCACCTCTCTGGGTTGGATGGGAAAGGGGACCTGGGAGATTACTTCTTTTATGTACTTTCTACCAATTCTTCCATTTTTATTTGCATGCCTAATTGTATCCACTGTGGTAACCAGTATCTAAAGTTCCTGATTCTTTCTGATTTTAGCTATGTGAATTGGCTTTTCTCTTCTTGGAATTCTCTGCAGTTGCATGGTATTCAGTTCTTTTAGCTCTAAATCCTCCATCTGTTTTTCATTTGCTAAAAATTTGTTGACATATCTTGTCTACTGTTCCTGTTGTTTTCTAGTCTCTTTATCTTTGTAAATTTATACTTTTACTCATTTTAGTATTTTTTTAACAGTATAATAAGAATATAATAAAAGCTCATGTTAGCTTAAATGGTTACTTGTGGATAAAGAAAGTTCTTAACTGCTTAAAAGTGAAAACAAAGAAAAAAGCCAGGAAATAAGAAAATTTAATGATCTTTATCACTCAATTATGTACAAATTCCTTAATGCAAACACACACACACACACACACACACACAAACGGTTATATACAATGAATATATGGATATATATGTGGATATTATGTAGACATATTTAAATATATATGTATAGGTATGTGTAATTTCATAATCACTGTATTTTGAAATTGGAAAAGATCATGGTGATCTTTTACCCAGTGCAGTTTCATTTTTCAATGAGGGAACTTGGCTTAAATATACTAGCGATTTACTGAGTTTCAAAACCAAGTCTTCCCAATGTTGTTGAACTATAAAATGTTAGAAATGTGAACAACTTGGAGGTTCAGAACTATATTGAAAGTCTATTGTTGGCTCTCAGTAAATAGCATATAGTTTTGAATTGAATCCTAACAGCAATTTTCAACTGGTAGTGCATTGGAGTCCGGGAGGGGATGGCTCACCTGACAATTCTGAAAACAAAGCTGTAATTTAACACATTGCTTTGTTTATAGTAGTGACATTTAACTTATTTTGAATACGTGTTGAAGGGAAGTATAAGATTTTTGTTTATCTGATTCATTAACCATTTATCTTAACCATTACATAGGATTGAAAGATAGCTAATAACTGTGTCATTAAAGAAAAATAAGATTGCGGATGAGAATCTAAAGGCTAACTTTAAATTAAGACAAGTTTCTTCTTATCAGCTATGTTAATTCGTAAATATAAAAACCTTAAGTTCTATTTCTGTATTTTTTTTCCGTTTGTTTACTAAATATATAAACATCACCAAAGCCATATAGAAAATAGTTAAAAAAAGAAAAAAATTATCCAGTTTTGTTACTTAAATATTATCAATTTTATCTTTTGCTCTTATTCATAGTACATATTTTCTTAAATTGTAGTCTCAGTATATTCAGTTTTAATAATGCTATAATGGATACCTTCATGATTATACCTTTCTTTTAATAAAAACATTTTAGATATATTCCTAGAAGTAGGATTACTTTGTAAAGAATAGTCAACATTTTTATGACCATTTAAATTGTTACTGCTTTCTAGAAGGATTATACCAGCACACTATAAAGATACTAGCATTGTGAATAGCTGACTGACTTCGCAATAACCTCATCAACTTTAGCACTTAATATTTCCTCCCCCACATTTCACAAGTGACATGTAGACAGTGTATTGTTTCAATTTGTACTTTGTTGATGACTAGTGAGTTCTTATCCATGTACAAAAATTTAGAATTTTCAATTAGAAAAACGTAATTCTAAAGATGGTAAAGTATCTTTTATCTTTAGGGAATGTGAAAATGAAGGATTAGGTAGTTATTCCCTAAACCAAATATCATGTAGTTAATAATAAATGCAACTTAAAAATATAAGAAAATTGTTATAATGAGCTGTCCTGAGGGTTGACTCTTTTGAGAGACATTTGAAAAAATTTAGGACAAATTCAAGTGTCTGCAAATTGTACAACCGGTTAATTGATAATCCCAGAAGACTGTACTAGAACTGTTTCTCATGTCTTGTCAAGATGCCAGGTACATTTAAAATTCTGCTCCGGGACTTCACAAATTTTTATAAACTTTTAAAAAAATTACTGTATTTTATCCATTGTGCCATTATGTTAGCAATAATTTTCTTTGAATTTAAACTTATAGAAATGGGACGCCGGTCATCAGATACCGAAGAAGAAAGCAGAAGCAAGAGAAAAAAGAAACACCGTAGACGGTCATCTTCAAGTAGTTCTTCAGATAGTAGGACATACAGCCGAAAGAAAGGTGGAAGGAAATCAAGGTCAAAGTCGAGATCTTGGTCCAGAGATCTTCAGCTTCGCTCACATTCTTATGATAGAAGGTGATTTTCATAATTTTTACCTACATAGTAATGAGAGTGACGTTCTTTACAGTTTTTATGTTTTTGTACTTTTAATTTTTCTGAGTAAAACATTTTTCTTTTAGTAGTCGTATGTTTATGAGGGTTAAGTCCCAATGCAAAGGTTGGTTGGTTGGTTGGTTTTCGCCAGGCCCAACCCCTGAGTTCAGTTTCTTCATCCTTTGTCTAGTCTTTGTAGACAAGTAGATATAAACTGGTACAGTTCTCATACTATATTATCTGGTAATATTTGAGAAGAATGTATACACCTTAAGACCCCTAATGTCTTCATTAGTAGCTGATTCAATCACGAAATTATGATATCAATCATCTGACTGTTCAAAAGGAATAACATTTTATTTCTGTCTGCCTCTAGCAAGGAGTAAGACATAGTAAAAATGAGATGGTTTTTTAGAATCTAGATGATTTCTCCTTAATGCTCATAAATTTTTTTATATCAATAATACTTGATTATATTTTCTTTCAGACGCAGGCATCGATCAAGCAGTAGCTCTTCTTATGGCTCTAGAAGAAAACGAAGTCGAAGTCGCTCAAGGGGTCGAGGGAAATCCTATAGAGTTCAGAGATCTAGGTCAAAAAGCAGAACGAGAAGGTATGCCATAGCAGATGTTTGTTGCTTTGTAACACACTATCCCCAAATTTAGTGACCTAAAGCAACAATCATTTATTTTCTCATGATTTTACAATCTTGCCAGAGCTCAGCTGGCAGTTCTTCTACTAGTCTTGCCTGGGGTTACTCGTGATTGTAGTTATCTGATAGCTTGACTGGAACTAGATGGTCCAGTGTGGCCTCAGTCTAGCATTTGGTTCTGGCTGTTGGCTATTATTTGGGGTGCTTTAGTTTTCCTGTTGCTTCTCGTCTTCCAGTAGGCTAGGCTTGGCTTTTTCATATGATGGAACTATTTTAAAAAGGTAAGAGCAGAAGTTGCAAAATCTCTTAAGGTCTTGCCTCAGAAATAATCCAGTGTGTTATGGAGTGAATGGTTTGTGTCCCCCACTAGATTTGTATGTTGACGCTCCAGTCCTAAGTGTAACTGTATTTGGAAACAGGGCCTTTATGGAGTCCTTAAGGTTAAATGAGATCATACAGGTGGGGTCCTAATACAAGAAGACAGGAGGCCTTATAAGAAGAGGGAGAAAGAGATCTTTCTCTTTGAGGCTGCACTCAGAGGAAAGACTATTTGAGGACACAAGTGAAAAGAAAGCGGTCTATAAGCCAGGAAGAACCCTTACCAGGAACCAAATCAGCCGACATCTTGATCTTGGACTTGTAGCCTCTAGAACTGTGGGAAGTAAATTTCTGTTGTTTAAGCTGCTCGGTCTGTGGTGTTTTGCTGTAGTAGCCTGAGCTGACTAATACACGTCACTTCACCTCTGTTTTCTTGCTGTGCTCAAGGGCCAATAATACAAAGAACAGCCTCTCTGAGGAGAGTTGTACATTTGGGGCAATGGTAGAAAATATGGTTGGATAGGATGGTGACCATGGTATGGAGGGACTTGAACATCTCTTAGCAGCAGAAATTATTGAACATCTCTGAGCAGCAGAGTGTTAGGATAAAAACAGGAATTTAGTAAGGTTAGTTTCTTTTCCCTGCTTAGTTCTTCATGCTATTATTAGGCTGTAGTTGTGGGGGTATATTAGCAGCCTGGTTTTGTTATCTAGGCATAACGTTTTATAAATCTCTCTATGAATCTGAAGTTGGATAATAGCAGTAAAGTACAAATGTTCAGCTTTTCTGGCCTTGTATTATTTTTTGCCTCAGTCTCCCCTCCTTTGTACACATTCCACAAATAAGCTACTTTGTATTACATGCCTATACATGGATCTGAGTTGCTAGCTTTGTTTATTTGAGCAAGCTCTTTCTTCCAGTTTGTTGCTTTATCTCTACTTTGAGAAGTGTTCCTACCCTTTAATGTTCAGTTTTATTTAACCTTTAATTCTCTTCTGCCTTGAATCCTTTTTTGATTTTACCTTTTTACTCCCAAGTCAAATTTAATCCACCCTTTCTATGACCCACCATCACCTGTGGTTCCTGATATGTAACAGTTATATTATGAATAGTATGTCTTTGTTGTTCTCATGTATTATAAACTCTTGAAGGGGGAATCGTTTGGTACCTAGCATAATACCTTGCTTAGTAAACATGCCTTGATTGATTGGATAATTAATTGGGGAAATGAAGTTAGGTAGAGAGCTGATTTTTGTAGTAAGGAAAAGTTTTATTGATTTGTAGAAGGAAAGCTTTATTTTCGATGTATTGATTTGTCTAAAAAGAGGCTGATTACCAGAAAACAACTTCAACTGAAATTTCCTATCAGTGGGAATAGAAATAATAATCCATGCTTTTATATGGTCTTTTTCAGTTTCTAGGGTATTTTCACATACCCTGAATCAATCAGAGTTTGATTAGGAAAACAGAAGCCACTCAATTCCAAGCATTAGTGTTTTAACACAGGAAATTAAAGGCTTATATAACCTTTAGAAGGTCTCAGGGAATTAGGGAAGCTGTCACTGATTATTTCAGCCTGAAGCATGGAAGCTGGTTGTTTTCCCAAAAGTCACTGGAAATCTTAAGAACTCTCCAGATTTAAGAAACTACTCACCTGGAAGCTGCTGCTCTGCCTATCTATTAGGTTGGTGCAAAAGTAATTGCTATTTTTACAGTGATTTTTAACCTTTTAAACTGCAGTTACTTTTGCACCAACCTAATGTTTAGACACCTACCTCCAGACAGGAATCTGGAAATGTTAAATTCTTTTCCTTTGCAATGCAAGGAGGACCTTAAAAGGAATGGCAGTGATGTCTAGTCAACAACAAACTATATAGCACACAGACATTTAGTAATTTGAATTTTATAAATCTGTCAGTCAGTCATTTAGGGTAATACCTTTATTTTGTGTATGAGGAAACAAGTTCAGAGGTTATTCAAAGTAGCAACTTCTCCGCCTCTTGCATTGACGCTTCTGCATTTAACTGCCAATAACTAATCTGGAGACACTGAAAAGTCCTAAATTTTGAGAAAATACAATATCCATGTCTTATATCCTATACACTATATTATTTTGGAAAACACATTTTAGGAATTTATTCTTCAAAATATTTAAACTGAGTTTCTAGGTTAATCTTTTTTTAACAAGATAATTGAACAACTCATTCCTTGAACCTTATAGTTAATCAAGGCTTTACTTTAAATAGAGAAGATGAAAGTGGTGAGTTTTTCATAGACAAATTACTATATGACTTTAAATCTGAAGGTGAATTGTTAATGATTTCTGTGCTTTTTAATAGAAATGAATGGTTTCAGTCAGGGAAAGTTACTTCAGAAAAACTTTGTTTTTACATGTGCAAAATATATTTGAAAAATGCGGCATATTCTAGGGGATGGCGGGAGGTGGGGAGTCTAATGTGTGAAGTTTGCTGCACTTTCCATGGATAAGTTATAAAGTATTAGATGAGTATACTTTTTAGTATAATTTTTATGTTCTTAAGTACTCAAGTTGTGACATGTATATATACTATCACTTACATGTTATATCACTCATATAATATCACTTCCTTTTGCAACAGTGAGGAACCTATTCCTCTTATCTACAGTATATTTACTTATTTTCTCAATTCTAGAATACACAGAAAATAGTTTCAGAATTTCTGATATGTACCATTATGAAAAACAAACTTATAAACCAGAGTTCAATATTTTTTTATGATTCTTTTTATTTTTATTCTGGAGGGTATAATTCTCCCCACTTTTGTAGTTAATTTCTTCAGAGTTAAGTTCATTTATTTCTGTTTATATTTCAAGTTTTTTATTCCCCTAAATTTTTTTACTTTATTTTTTTGTCCCCTCCCTTTATTGTAGTGTATGAAATGTTAATGTGGTTTCAAAAGAGAGCACTTACATAGTAAAAAGTGTATGCAGAAAAGTATCACTCCCCTTTCTCCCTAATGTCTTATTCCTAACCATGACCTAGGTAACTAATTATATTAGTTTGATATTTTAGCTTTCCTATGTTTCCTTTTAAACAAAGAACTAGTTATATCTGTGGCATACTCTAAATACTCTTTTGCACTTTGCTTTTTTTGTTGTTGTATACTAATATATTTTGGAACTCAATCAGTTAATAGTAATCTTACTCATTTTTTATAGTTGTTTAGTACTTCATTATGTGAATGTATCAAAATTTGTTTAGCCAGTCTCCTAGGTATGGACATTAATAATATCGTACCATATTTTGTAGTTATTATACTAAAAGGCTGCCATGATTAACCTTGTGTATGAGTACTTTTGTATGGTTGGACGTGTGTCTTCAGGGGAAACTCCTAGAAGGATTGCTAGATCAAAAGGTAAATGTTTGTAGTTTTGATAGAAATTGCCAAATTCCTGTCAGTATTGCATGAGAGGCCTGTTTCCTCGCAGCCTCACCAAGAGAACATTTTTAAATGTTTGCCAATATGATAAATGAGAAATGGTATTTTAGTGTAGTTTTAGTTTTTATTTCTTTTTCTCATATATGAGGTTGAACATCTTTGCATATGTTTGAGGACCATTATTCTGTCCTTTTTGCGTGTGAATTTTCTCTTCATGTCTTTCGGGGTTTTGGTCTTTTTTTTCCTTTAATTTTTAAGGGTTACTTACTAGATATATTAGCCCTTTAGCTGTGATACAAATAGCAAATATTTTCTCTCAGCTTTTCGGTTGTCTTTTGATTTTACTTATGGTATTTATTGACCATGCAAAAGCTTTTTCTGTTATATGGTCAAATTTATCACTCTTCTTTCATCGCATCTTTCCTTATATTCAGAACGTAGAGAAATTCTTTCCTTACATCTAGATGTAGAGGGATTTGTTGATGTGTTTTCTAGTTTATTTGTTTCATTTTTCTACAATTAGATGTTTTGATATATTGGAATTTATTCTTGTGTATGATATGAGGTATGGACCTTTTTTTCCCAATTGGCTGTTGTCACATCACCATTTATTAAAAAGTCCATCTTTGCCCCAGTGATTTTGTGATACCAAATTAGTACTAATGTCCAATTAGTACTAATTGGACTCAGGTACTAAATTCCATTAGTACCTGAGTCTTTTTCTTGACTGTATACATACTCTACTGGTTTGCTTGTCTAGTTATAAACCAGTACAACACTTACAATTATAGAACCTTTATAGTATATTTTAATGTTGGGAAGGGCTAGTCCCCCCTTAGTCCCCCCTTTGACTTTTAATTTTTCTTTTTCAGTGTTTTCCTGGCTGTTCTTTTCATGTGAACTGTTTATTTTTTCATATAAACTTTGGTATTAATTCATTTAGATTTATTTAAAAGGCTTGTTGGTATTTTTGGGGGGATTTTATTAAACTTAAAAATTAAGGAGAACTAATATCTTTATCATGTTGAGTTGTTCAAAAAACAAAGGGATGGTTTTTCATTTGTTCTAGTCTAGTTTTTTTGTGATTCAGGAGTGTTTTGAAGTCTTCCTCATATAAATTTTACTCATTTCTTGCTAACATTATCTTGTTAATGTATTATTCCAAAATATTTTAGCTTTTTTACTACCAGTGAGGTTTTCCCTACCATTATAATATCTAAATAGTTATTGTTTCTGTATATGAAGTCTACAGAAGTCTCTGTTTATTTTACTTTTTTCAATTTTATTGCGATATAATAGACATATAACATTATGTAAGTAAGTTTAAGGTGTACAACCTGTTGATTCGATAGACTTAGATATTGCAGAATTACTACCACCGTCGCCTTAGCTAACACCTCCATCATGTCACATAATCACTGTTTCTTTTTTGTGAGAACAATATTTCAGATCTCTTTTAGAAACTTTCAAATATACATATAATACAATGCTACTAAGTACAATCAACATTTGATCACCAGAACTTACTCATTTTATACCTGGAAGTTTGTACTCTTTGACCCCATTTCCCCCACTCCTCAGCCCCTGGTCAACACCATTCTAGTCTGTTTTTCAGTTTGGCTTTTTTAGATTTCTCATATAAGTAATAAAATACAGTATTTGTCTTCTTCTGTCTGACTTATTTCAGTTAGCATAATGCCCTCAGGGTCCATACATGTCGCAAATGGCAGGATTTCCGTATTTTTCATGGCTGAATCCTATCCCCTCCACCCCCACATAATACAGAAGGTGCCAAAAATATATATACACATTTTAAGAGAGAAAAAATTTATTAAAATTGTAATACAATGAATGATGCTAGTATTCATTTGATTGGCACTATCTTTTTAGTGAACGTTATGCTATGTGTTGCTACCTTAATTTACTTCAACTTTGAAAAGTAATACATAGATAGCGTCTCTTAAAATGTATACTTTTTTTGGCACCAGTGGTATATAACACATCTTCCTTATCCATTCAGCTGTTGACCGACACTTAGGTTGTTTCCATATGTTTGTTATTGTGAATAATGCTGCAATGAACATGGGAGTGCAGATATTGCTTTGAGATCCTGTTTTCATTTCCTTTGGATACAAGGTGTGATCAAGAAATACCGTGATTTTTTAAATAAAAAAAAAATATTACAGTAAAAGACACATTGCCATTAATTCCCCTCAAAATACTCCCCCTCACTTTGAACAGACTTATGCCAGCCATCATTCTTGCCACTTTCTGAAGCAGTTCTGGAAGTCCTCTTTCATGAGTATCTTTAGTTGTGCCGTCATGGCTGCCTCTATGTCCTGAATCAGCTTCAAAATGTTTGCCTTTCATGGTCATTTTGACTTTGGGGAAGAGCCAGAAATCGCATGGTGCCAGATTCGGTGAATAAGGTGGATGAGGACACACCATAATGTTTTTATTTTACAGAAATTGCCGTGCCAGAAGTGATGTGTGACATGGAGCCTTTCCATTGTGATCACAAAATACATTGAATGCTGTGCTGAGTGCCATCCAACAGAAAGGCAGGGATCTTCAATACAGGAAGCAGTACATTTAATCTTAGTAACAGTGTGTGATTAGTTTCAGCTTGTTGGGTGCAGTCAGTTGGGTGTGAGCTACGGTTGAGAGAAGGTATGTTTTAAAGTGTGCTGTAAATCACCCTCCATCATGACAGTGCTCTGTGTCACGCATCGCTTCTGGAGTGGCAATTTTTGTCAAATGAAAAAATTACGGTGTGTCCTCATCCCCCTTATTCACTGGATCCTGGAACTGGATCTGTGCGACTTCTGGCGCTTCCCCAAAGTCAAAATGATTCAGGAGATTGAGGCAGCCACAACAGCGCAACTAAAGACACTCACAAAAGAGGACTTTCAGAACTGCCTCAGAAAGTGGCCATAACAGTGAGATAAGTGTGTTCGAAGCGAGGTGGAGTATTTTGAGGGGTATTAATGGCAATGTGTCTTTTGCTGTAATAAATTTTTTTTTTAATTTAAACATTCACAGTATTTTGTGATCACACCTTGTACATCAACATACTTATCATAAAGCAGAGTTCAGTATTCCTTTACAATTTTTTCTTTTGAAAGCAAAAACTTAAATTTTTTTCTTTGAAGCAAGATTTATATATATTGAAATACACAGAATTTATGCACACTTGTTGAGTTTTGACAAATGCATGTACTTGTCAAGATACAGAACATTACCATTACTATAGAAAATTCCATCATAATCATTGCCAAATTTCTGCTTACGTTCTCAGAGGCAGCCACTGTTTTGATTTTTTTCTACCATAGATTAATTCTCATATTAGTGTTACAAATTTTTATTCAGCACTGTACTTTGAGACCTATCCATGTTGTATATGTCAGTAGTTCATTCCTTTTATTGACTAGTATTCTATTGTATGAATATATCACATTTTTTTCCTGGAATTTTATGTAAATGTAATCATATAATAGTAATATTTTGCACATGGCTTCTTACGGTTAGCAAAATGCTTTGATCTGTGTTCCTTTTTTTTTTTTTTATTGCTAACTAGTGTATGTACCATAGTTTGTTTATTGTTTTCCTATTTATAGGCTCTTGGGCTATTTCTGGGTTTGGATGTTATGAATAAAGCTATTATAAACATTTCTTTGACAAGGCTTTTTATTGATATCTATATATATTTCTTTTAAGTAATAAACTTAATGAGTCATAGGGTAGGTGTCTGGTTTAGTTTTATAAGGAACAGTCAAAAGTTTTCCTTGACTGTATTATTTTGTATTCCCACCAACAGTGTACATGAGTTCCAGTTATGTGCATACTCACCAATACTTGGTGTTTTCAGTCGTTTTAACTTTAGGCAAAGTGGTAGGCTTTAGTAGTATCTCATGGTGTTAACTTGCATTTATAATTTTAGCTTTTATGTTTGTATGTATCTGTGATACTCTTATGTTAATTGTGGTAAAAAAACATAACAAATTACAATTTTTAACAAAATTTCAGTGCCTATTTCAGTATAGTTAACCATATGCACATTTTTGTACAGAAAATCTCTAGAACTTTTTCACCTTTCATGACTGAAACTCTATACCCATGGAACAACAACTCCCAGTTTCCTGCTCCTCCAGTTTCCTGTCATCACCATTCTGCTTTTTGTTTCTATGAGTTTGATTGGTTTAGACAACTCATACAAATGGAATTATGTACTTTTTTATGTTTAATTTGCTTGTTTCACTTAGCATAATGTCCCTAGTTTTATCCATGTTGTGGCACAGGACAGGATTTTCCTTCTTTTTAAAGCCTGAATATATTCCATTGTGTGTATATACCATATTTTATATCTAGTCATCCATCGACAGGTTGCTTCCACATCTTGGATATGGTGAATAATGGTGCAGTGAACATGGGTGTGCAAATATCTCTTCAAGATACTGTGTTCAGTTCTTTTTGGATATATACCCAGAAGTGGAATTGTTGAATCATATGGTAGTTCTATTTTAAAATTTTTGAGGAACCTCCATATTGTTTTCCATAACAGCTACACCATTTTACAATTCCACCAATAAGAGTTCCAGTTTTTCCATATCCTCTCCAACACTTGTTGAAAAGTTTTTAAAAAATTTTTAACACTTGTTAAAAAGTGTTTTTTTTTGATAGTGGCATTCTAACAAGTGGAAGGTGATATCTAATGGTTTTGATTTGCTTTTCCCTGATGATTTAGTGATGTTGAAAATCGTTTCATGTGTCTATTGGCCACTTATACATCTTCTTTGGAGAAATGTTTGAGTCTTTTAAACGTTTTTTATTTTTTGTTGTTGTTAATGAGTTACAGGAATTACAAAAAATTATTTTGGATATTAACCCCTTATTTAATGTATGGTTTGCAAATATTTTCTCCAACTTGATAGGTTGTCTTTTCACTCTGTTGATTCTTTCCTTTCTTCAATAGAAATTGTAGTCTCATTTATCTATTTTTACTTTTATTACTTAAGCTTTTGATGTCATATGCAAGAAATCATTGCCCATTTCAGTGTCAGGGAGATTTTCCCCTGTGTTTTGTTCTAGGAGTTTTATAGTTTTAGGTCTTACGTTTACCTTTAATCCATTTTGAGTTAATTTTTACATATGGGGCAAGATACATATGGGTCCATTTTTATTCTTTTGCATGTAGATATCCAGTTTTCCCAACATTTATTGAAAAGACTTCATGTCCTCTTTGTGTAGTCTTGTTACTGTTACTGAAGAGCATTTGACTATATACACGAGGGTTTATTTCTGGGCCCTCTGTTATGTTCCATTTGTCTATATGTCTGTCTGTATGTCAGTATCATACTATTTTGATTACTGTAGCTTTGTAAAGTATTTTGAAATCAGGAAGTATGAGGCCTTCAGCTTTGCTCGTTCTCAAGATCCTTTTGGCTTTTTAGGACCCTTTGAAATTCTATATCAATTTTAGACATTGTTTTCCTATTTCTGCAAAAAAAATGCCATTGAGTTTTGATAGGGATTGCATTGAATCTGTAGATAGCTTTGTTAGTATGAACATTTTAACAATATTAAGTCTTTCCAAACCATGAACATGGGATGTCTTTCCATTTATTTGTGTCATCTTTAATATCTTCCAGCTGTGTTTTTCTGTAAACTTTTGTCTCCTTGGTTAAGTTTATTCTTAACCAAGTTAAGTATTTTGTTCTTTTTAATGCTATTATAAGTGGGATTATTTTCTTAATTCTCTTTTCAAATTTTTCATTGTGTAGAAACACAATTGGTTTTTGAGTATTGATTCTGTAACCTGCAACTATTGAATTTGTTTATTAGTTCTGTTTTTTTGTTTGTTTTGTTTTGTTTTGTGTAATCTTATGGTTTTCTACATACAAAATCATGTCATCTGTAAATAAATAATTTTACTTCCTTTCCAATTTAGATGCCTTTTATTTTGTTGTTTTAGTTGCCATAATTGTTCTGGCTAGGAATTTCAGTAATATGTTGAATAGATGTGGCAAGAATGGGTATCCTTGCCTTGTTTTTGACCGTAGAGAAAAGCTTTCAGTTTTTCACTGTTGAGTATGATGTTAGCACTGGGCCTTTCATATATGACCTTTATTTTATTTCCTTCTATTTCTAGTTTGTTGAGGTGTTTTTTTTGTCACGAAAAGGTGTTAATTTTGTCAAATGATATTTTTCCACATCAATCGGAATGATTATGTGATTTCTGTTCTTTATTCTGTTAATGTGGTATATTACATTTTTGTATATTTAACATTCCCTGCATTCAAGGGAAAAAAATCCCATTTGGTTATGGTGTATAATTGTTTCAATGTGCTGTTGAATTTAGTTTGCTAGTATTTTGTTGTGGATTTTACATCATTATTCATCATGGATATTGGTCTGTAGTTTTCTCTTCTTGTAGTATCTTTGTGTGGCTTTGGTGTTGGGGTAATAATGTTGGCTCATAAAATGAATTTGGATGTGCTTCCTCTTCTTCATTTTTTTGGAAGAGTTTGAGAGGGCTTGTCATTAAGTCCTATTTAAATGTTTGGTAGAAGTCTCTAGTGAAGCCATCTATCTGGTCATGGGCTTTTATTTGTTGGTAGGTTTTTGATTACTGATTCAATGTCCTTATGTGTTACAGGTCTGTCCAGATTTCTATTTCTCCATGATTTAGTTTTCGTAGGTTGGATATATTTAGGAATTATTCATTTCTTCTGGGTTATCCAATTTGTTGGTGTGTAATTGTTCATAGTAGTTTCATAATAATTTTCATTTCTTTGGCATCAATTTTAATGTGTTACCAATGTTTTTGATCTTTTCAAGAAACAAACTTTTGATTTTATTAATTAAAAAAATTGTTTTTCTGTACTCTGTTTTGATATTTCTGCACTGATCATTAACCCCTTCTTTCTGCTAACTTTTGGTGTAGTTCTTTATTTTTCTAGTTCCTTGAGATATAAAGTTAGGTTTTTGGTTTGATATCTTTCGTCTTTTTTAATGTAGGCATTTCCATCTATAAACTACTCTCTTAAAACTACTTTTGTTGCAACCCATAAGTTTTGGTATGTTATGATTTAATTTTCATTTTTCTCAAGATATTTTCTAATTTCCCTTGTGATTCCTTCTTTGAGTCATTGGTTTTTCAAGAGTATGTTGTTTAATTTTTACATATTTATGAATTTTTCTAGTTTTTCTGCTGTTGTTGATTTCTAGTTTCATTTTGTTGTGGTAAAAAAAGATAGTTTGTAAGTGTTCAGTTGTCTTAAATTTGTTAAGACTTGTTTTGTGGTCTACCATGTGCTCTGTTGTGGAAAATGTTCCACGTGCACTTGAGAAGAATGTATATTCTGCTGCTGTTGGGTGGAGTGTTCTGTATATGTCTGTTAGGTTTCATTGGCACAATATTGTTCAAGCCCTCTGTTTCTTTATAGATCTTCCGTATGGTAGTTCTATCCATTATTGAAGGTAGAGTATTGCAATCTCCTGTTATTATTATGTTACTCTCTATTTCTCCTTTCAGTTCTGTCAATGTTTGCTTCGTATATTTGAGTACTTTGAGATTAGGTGTATATATAATTGTTATATCTTCCTGGTGAAATAACTCTTTTGTTATTACCTAATGCCTCTTTTGACAGTTTTTGACTTAGCCGCTATTTTTTCTAATATAAATATGTCCATCCGTACTCTCTTTTGATTGCCATTTGCATGGAATATCTTTTTCCATCCTTTCACTTTCAGGCAATTTATCTATACGTAAGGTGAGTCTCTTGTAGACAGCATGTAATTGCATCTTGATTTTTTAATTTATTTAGCTAGTCTGTCTTTTGATTGGAAAGTTTAAGTCATTTAAACTAATTACTGACATGGTAAAGTTACTCTTGCCATTTTGGTAGTTGTTTTCTGTCTATCTTGTAGCTATTTTGCTTCTTTTCTTCTCTTGGTGACTTATTTTGTGTTTACTTGATTTTTTTGTATTAACATGCTTTGATTCCTTTCTTACTTTCTTTGTGTATCTTCTATTGTAGGTATTTTCTTTGTGGCCACCATGGGACTTACATAAAACACGTTACAATTAGAAAAATCTATTTTAAGCTGATTACAACTTAATTTTAATCATATACAAAAACTCTGCTGTTTTTCATCTGCCCACCCCCACTTTATGTTATTGATGTTACAAATTATATCTTTAGATATTGTGTATTTATTAACTAGTTATATAGTTATAGTTATTTATTTGTTAAAGACTTTACTTTTTTGGAGTAGTTTTAGGTTCATAAAAAAATTGAAAGGATGATATAGAGATTTCCCATATACCCTCTGCCCTCACATATGAATAGCCTTCTCCATTATCAGCATCCCCCACACCAGAGGGGTACATTTATTACCACTGATGAACTTACGTTGACTTATTGTAATCACCCAAAGTCCATAGTTTACATTACTGTACACTCTTGGTGTTGTATATTCTACTGGTTTAGACAAATGTATAATGACATGTATCCATCATTAGAGTTTCATACATAGTAATTTCACTGCCGTAAAAATACTTTGTGCTCTGTCTACTTCATCCCGTTCCCCCTAACTTCTGGCAACCACTTATCTTTTTATGGTCTTCATAGTTTTGCCTTTTTCAGAATGTTATATAGTTGGAATCATATAGTATGTGGTCTTTGTAGATTGGTTCTTTCACTTAGTAAGTTTCTTTCATGTCTTTTATTGGCTTGATAGCTCATTTCTTTTTTAGTGCTATATAGGTTTCCCTGCTATCCAAAAGTAGAGCATTCTTATGAAACATTTCATAAGCCAAAATGGCACAAAAAGTAGAGTATCTTCTGGTTTCCAAAAGTTTGAGTTATGCCATTTCACTTTTAGGAAGGTGTACATTAGTACTTGTTTTCTCTAGCCAAAAGCAATCTGAGGGGGCATCTGGTTAGCTCAGTTGGTTAGAGCATGGTGCTCTTAACAACAAGGTTGCCGGTTCGATCCCCACATGGGCCACTGTGAGCTGCGCCCTCCACAACTAGACTGAAACAACTACTTGACTTGGAGCTGATGGGTCCTGGAAAAACACACTTAAAATATACTAAAGTTAAAAAATAAAAAAGAAATCTGAAGAGAATTTTCCCTTTTACTATCAAAGTCATTACTGTACTAATGTAGGTCTTTGGTAAAAGTGAAGTGGTGTAACTCAGACTATTGAAAAGCAGGGGGTACCTGTAAAAGACTTCATTGTCTGGATGTGTCACAGCTTTTTTATCCATTCACCTGCTGAAGGACATCTTTGTTCCTTCCAGGTTTTGACAATCATGAATAAAGTTGCTATAACTATCCATGTGTAGGTTTTTGTGTGGACATAAGGGTTCAACTCCTTTGGATAAATACCAAGGAGTGTGATTGCTGGATCTTAGGATAAGAGTATATTTAGTTTTGTGAGAAACTGCCAGACTGTTTTCCAAAGTGGCTGTACCGTTTTGCATTCCCACCAGCAATAAATGGCAGTTCCTGTAGCTCCACATCCTCGCCATCATTTGGTGTTGCCAGATTTTGCCATTTTAGTATGTTTTTCGGTATCTTGTTTTAATTTACATTTCCCTGATGACTTACGTTGTGGAACATGTTTTCATATGCTTATTATATATCATCTGTGTATCTTCTTTGGTTGTTTCTTCAGGTCTTTGGCCCATATTTTAATTTGGCTGTGTGTTTTCTTATTGTTGAATTTTAGAAATTCTTTGTATATTTTGCAGAGTTCTTTATCACATGTGTCTTTTGCAGATGTTTTCTCCTAGTCTATGGCTTGTCTTGTTATTCTGTGGACATAGTCTTTCACAGAGTATAAGTTTTTATTTTTGTATCACACTGATATTTTTAAGGGAAAAGTATGTGGCATTTTCAAAGTACATTTTATAAACAACTTCAAAATTCTTACCATCATTGAAGCCATTTTCTTAAAACAATTTTTGTTCTTGAGATTAGGACTTTTAAGATCTCTCTTTGAAACTTTCAAATATGCAATATAGATTATTAACTGTAGTCACCATGCTGTACATTACATTCTTATAACTTTTTTTATTATTGAAAGTTTGTACTTCTGACCTCCTTCATCCATTTTTAAGAAGTTTTAAATTTTAATGTATTATAACTTATCTATTATTTCTTTCATGGGTTATTCCTTGGTGTTGTATCTAAAATGTAACTACCATATCCAAGGTCATCTAGATTTCTCCTATGTTATCTTACAGCAGTTTTATAGTTTTGTGTTTTACACTTAGGTCTGTGATCAATTTTGAGTTACTATTTGTGGAAGGTATAAGGTCAGTGTCTAGGTTCATCTTTTTTTTTTTTTTTTTTTTTTTTTTTTTTTGGCGTGTCTAGCTTTTTTAGCACCATTAGTTGAAAAGACTTTGCTCCATCATAATGCTTTCATTCCCTTGTCAAAGATTAGCTGACTGTATTTACGTGGGACTTCTTCTGGTCTCTCTATTCTGTTCCATTGTTATATTTATCTGTTCTTTGCGTAATATCATACTGTTTTGATTACTGACTTTATAGTAAGCCTTGAAGTTGAGTTATTTCAGTCTTCCAACTTTATTCTTCTCCTTTGATATTGTGTTGCTTATTCTGGGTCTTTTGCCTATCCTTGTAAACTTTAGAATCAGTTTTTTGATACGCACAAAATAACTCACTTGGATTTTGATTTGGATTACATTGAATCTAGAGATCAAGTTGGGAAGAACTGTTATCTGGACAATATTGAGTCTTCATATCCATGAACATGGAACATCTCTATTTAGTTCTGCTTTGATTTCATTTATCGGAGTATTGTAGTTTCCTCAAATAGATATTGTATATTGTTAGATTTATACTTAAGTACTTAATTTTGGGGGTGCTAATATAAATGGCATTGTGTTTTAAATTCCACTTGCTCATTGCTGGTATACAGGAAACTTTATTTTCTGCTAACAAATAACAAAAACTTACAAGAATAGTATAAAGAATTTTTGTATATCCTTTACATATTTTCTTCAATTGTTGACATTTTGTTAACATTTGCATCTTTATATAATGGGTATCCACTGACATAGTTTCATAGTTATTTTTTATGCTTTTGTCTTTAAATTCTATACCAGAATTAAAAGTGCTCTGTTACCATTACAATATTACAGTATTTTGTATTTGTGAGCTTCATATTTTCATATGCTTTTGTATTTCTGTCTAGTGTCTGTTCATTTTAATTTGCAGGATTCTTTTGCAGGTCTAGTGGTGATAAACTGTCAGCTTTTATTTATTTGGGAAAATCTTTATTTCTCCTTTATTTTTGAAGGATTGTTTTTTTGATTATAGTATTCTTGTTTGGAAGTTCTTTTTCTTTTAGCAGTTTGAATATATTATTTCACTCCCCTGTGACCTGTAAGGTTTCTTCTTAGGAATCCACTGGTAATCTTATGGAAATACTCTTGTACTTGATGAGTTGCTTTTCTCTTGCTACTTTCAAGATTCTCTCTTTGTCTTGGACTTTTGACAGTTTATTTAAAATGAGGCTTGGTGTGGGCCTCTTTGGGTTCATCCAGACTAATTGGAGTCTTTTGAGCTTCTTGAATATGGATGTCCATTTCCTTTCTCATATTTAGGAAGTTTTCGTCCATTATTTTTTCAAATAAGCTCTCTGTTCCTTCCTTTCTCTTCTCCATTTGAAACTTCCATAATGCATATATTGGTCTTCTTATTTGTGTCCCATAATTTCCTTAGGCTTTTTCCTCTTTTCCGTTGTTTTTTGTTTTGCTCTTCTAGCTCATTAATTTCAGAATACTTGTCTTTGAGTTCACTGATTCTTTGTTTTGCTTGTCAAGTCTGTTGAACCCCTCTAAGGAATTTTTAAATGCAGTTGTTGTATTCTTTAGTCCACCATATTGTTTGGTTCTTTATTGTAGTCTCTATCAACTTGTTGATGTTCTCATTGTGTTCATGAATCATTTTTCTGATTTCATTTAGTTGTATATGTGTGTTCTTTTGTATATCATTAGATGTCTTTAAGACAATTATTTTGAATACTTTCTCAGGTAAATCATAAATTTTCCTTTCCTTTGGATTGATTTTTGGAGATGTAGTTTTGTTGCTTTGATTTGGTTTTGTTTCCCTTTTTCTTTATGAGCTTTGTAATATTTTGCTGAGCTTAGGAACTGGTTTCGTATGGACAATACTGTCACCAATCCATCCTGATATAGATTTGGGGGGGCCTCCAAAACCTTTTTCTGGAAGGTGCAACTTCTTTAGACTTGTGTAATTTCCCATTTTGAAGTTTGCCAACTTTTTTTGTAGGAGTTTATAATCTCTTGCTCCCTCTAGTGTGTGTCTGTGGTAATTCAGGTACTCTGGTGCTGTAGCAACATTGAGCACCGCTCTCTTTTTTGTCACTGGCCCCCAGGCATCCAAGTATGCTAACTCCCTATCAGCACTCTGAATCAGGCAAGACGTGTATCTTTTCTCTGGGCAAGTCTCCAAAAATCTGGAACACTGGATTCATGTTCCACTCTTTTCCATCCTTCACAAGGTAGAAACTTTGAGTTAGGCACCCTCTTCTGGTTGCACTGAGCAATGTTAGCCATTTTTTGTTGCACCACCGGTGCTCTGCTTCCTCAGCAAGCCACTTCCTTTCTCCCTTGTTTCAGCAGCCCTCAGTTGTCCAAACTGTTCTGGTTCCTAAAGAGTTCTGAATCAGGAAAGATGGAAACCAACCCTTTGGGCAGCTCTCTGTAAAACTGGAATGTTGGACACATGTTCCACTTTGCTCTACCCCACACCCTCCAAAGGAGAAGCCATGAGTCAAGCTAAGCTGAGCCAGCTTTGGGGAGGGGGTGTTATGGGTAAAGTGATGGCTCTTCTGATCTGTTTCAATGTGGCTATTCTTGGCTTTGTACTAGCCTGGAGTACTGCAACTTCATTGGTTTCTGGAGTTCTCATGAACATATTTTGATCTGCATATTGTTTTTATGTAGTCTCTGTAGTGCAAATAGGGGTGGGACTTCTTATTCTGCCATCTTGCTGACATCATTTTGAAATTGCTTTTTGTGTATAGTATGAGATATAGGTAGACGTTTATCGTTTTCTCCGTATGGGTGGTCTAGCATCATTGAAAAAAAAGTTTTGTTTTTCTACAGAGTAATCTTGGTGCCTTTGTCAAACATCAATCGACTCTATGACTATATGAAAGTGCTTCTATTTCTAGACTGTTTCATTCCATTGAGCTGTCTGTTATATGAGTATACCACCATTTTGATTGCTATAATTTTATAGTTGGTCTTAAAATCAGGTATTATTTTTCGTATTTCCATATGAATTTTAGTATTGGCTTGACAATTTCTCAATCCTACTAGAATTTTTATTAGGAGTTTATTGAATCAAGAGAATAGGAGAATAAACATCATAAGTCGAGTCTTCAAATTATTTAAAAATTTTTTGATATCAACGAAAAAGGAATTATTTCTAAGTTTTATTTTCCAATAATTTGCTGCCAATATATAGAAATGTAATTGACTATATATTATGTATTTTGCACAATGTATATTTATTTCAAATCTTGTAACCTTGCTACTCTTACTTGTTCTGGTAGATATTTTGAGTATTAGGATTTTCTGCAAAAACAATCATATTGCAATTAAAAACAATCAAAAAGTATAATTGGGTTATACTTCTTGTCTTTAAACTTTGTCATGTATTCAGTTTTGTTGGCTCTTTGCATTGTCTAGGATTTCCAGTACAGTGTTGAAGAAAAGTGGTGGGAAAGGTATCTTTCCTATCTTAGGAGGAAAGTCTTTAACCTTCAAATCTTACATTAGCTGTAGGTTTTTTGTGCTGCCCTTTATAAAACTGAAGAAGAACTGTCTATATTTCTTGTTTGCTGATAATTTTTTTTTGGGGAAAAAAGGGTGTTGCTTTTGTCAAATGCCTTTCTTATTCATTGAGATGATTATGGTTTATTTTCTGATACATTTTCATCTTGTTTTTGTTCTCACTCATCTCTTGATTTGTTTTCTAACTTTGCTAGTCACGTCTATGTGTTGAAGATTACACAGTCAGCTTGATTTTCCTTTTTTGCCTCACATGGAGCTAAAATAATGCTATACATTATACCATATCCAAACAGCCCTTTATATGTAGCTGGCATTGAGGATTTTTACAGGTTTAGTAATGAGCTAGGCATTCTTAGACAAATATTTCCTAGTGTTATTGACTCTCTGGGCTCTTTGGCATGAATAATTTTTTCTTAATAGAGAGAGATTTTGATTTTGATTCAAGAAGTGAAATTAAATAACTTTTTGTGTGATGTGAGGTAATCATTGACTTAGGTGATTTCTTAAAATTGTGCATGCTGTTACTACATATGTATGAATATAACATATTCTCAGTAGGAACTTATAATAATAATACTTTCAAATTTCATTTTTTGATGTTAGGTTTTTCTAGAGTAATTAAAAATATGTTTATAAAATAGCAAGTATTTATCTATTTATATAGCAGTTATTGTATATAGACTTTTGCTATATTTTGTAAACACAAGGAACGGCATTTGAAATCAGCCATTTCTTTAATGAATAGTTTTGTTTCATTTTCTCTTTTTCTCTTTTATGCTGCAAATATGTCCGTATACATAGATAGTGCCATATTCTTCTATCTGCAGACTTGGGGAGTTAACTTAAAATTTGAAGAAACGAATGAATTCTAAAACATTTTTTTCTTGTTCCATGAAGTGTAATGTTTTAATTGACCTGTCTCTGATTTCTTTTCCCTTCGATGCTACATAGGTGTCTACTCAAGAGACATTTAGACTAAGTGTGATGATAAGAGAAGCACACCACATACACGTGAGCACACACACACACACACACACAAACACACAAACACACACACACGGAGCAGACAGACACTGAATGAGGCAGTTTAAATTTGTATCCTGTAGACTACAAGTGTGAGGGGCATTAGGGAAGAGCATGATAGTAGCTGCCAGAGAAAATTAGGAAAATTTTTATTAAGAATGTGCTATTATGAGAAGAATAAGAAATATTTATTAATTGGAAAATGAGTGTACCATAATTTCTGAAAATCCATTTGTCTAATAAGATAGTGTGTTGAAAGTACTATGTAAATTATAAAAACCAGTAAAAATGTTAGGGTTTTTTTTAAAAAAAATTATTTTAATTATTATTCCTACATACTATGTACTACAATATAGTTATGAGTTTGCTTCTATTTTATCATGTTTTGCTAGTTTAACAGATTTTAAAAATATGTTTAATTCTCATTTTCTCCATGCCTTGATTATCTATTTAAGGAACAAAGGACAGCATTTCTGATCTCACTTTTTTTGGTGTTCTTTTCTGAGTATTCAAGAGAAAGATTGTACTTTATTTTAACCATGTAGCATTTCTTCAACTTGATTAATGCTGAATTTTTTTAAATTTAAAAGTTAGAGTAGTCTCTTTAAAATTATAAGATTATTGCTGCATAAATAAGTAATCAAAGAAATGATTCTTGTTCACATAATAAAGTCTAAGTAATAAATATCTGGGAATCACAATTTCTTACTTGGTGATCCTTTTCTTGTTTTTGTAATGTATTCTTTCTTCTCATATGTTACCTGCATCGTATTGCTTTATTGAGTTTTATAGGTATTTTCTAATCAATGAATGAAATCAGAGCTCCTTCAGAATTCATTTATTTATAATTTTTTCATTTGTCCATGAACCAAAATTAATCATTGGTGGCTCCATTAGGAAACTACTGAATAATAAGCCCAATATGCTAAGGTTAGCCTTCATAACAGTGAAATGTGGATTTTGTATTTGGAAAGCCTGTAGTTTTAAGATGGGTAGAATTTGACTTCTGGAATATATGGATATCTGGAAAATAGAAGATGAGGTAAGATGAGAATCTGTTTATGGAAAACATGTATTATAATTTATTCTTTCTCATTTCTAGTCTGAATCATATACAAATATGATGAAAAACTAATTCATTGTTTAAAGTTTAAACTGCCTGTGTAAACAGTTACTGAACTTTAGTTGGGGAGCACTTTAATGAAAATGTTTTAACATCTACTTATGAAAATCATAGAAATGACCCAAATAGTTGATTTTGTATTTTTATTTTATTCTTTTATTAACCCATTGATCTTTATTTTGTCTTATACCTGAAAATAAGAACAAAATGCGTGCTTATAGAGCAATTATTTTATTGAGGACATATCTTAAAAGTCAAGAAGTGAAGCTGCTTGGTAATGCTATAAATTTAAAACTGTCCTACAGCAAGACAGTACAATGCAAATATGACTTAATAAGATCACAAACTGAATTTCAGTGAAACAACCAAGATTTACATTAAATTAGGAATTTTAAAACTGATTTAGTTTGTTTTACTGAGCATTTGCTTAATAACATTTTGCCTTCTTGCAATCTTTTTAAAGACAATAATTCGTCTGTGAAATGCAGGCACATCCTCAGTAGAAAAATTGAAAGCAACAGCTCACTTTCTGAAACCACACATATAGCGATATAAAGAAATATTTCAGCTCTACAAAATTTAATAAATCATCCCATTTCCTAATTTGATCATATTAGATGCTGATATGGAAGAAGCATTTCAAATACCATCTCCTCATTAATATACATCAGTCTGGGGAATAGAATGGAATACTTATGCAGAGATGTCACAGTTACTGTGTCTTAGTTTACTAAGTGGAACAGGTTGATGTGATACTGGGTGCTATTTGTCAATGTCTTGTTAAAATGGTTTGGGTCGAGTTATGGAGTCCAGAAAGACGGCGGCTGATAAATCAAAAGTGGATTGAGTGGACAGGAGGCAGTGATTGATACTGTGACAGGATATGAAGAAAGGAACCTTGATACAAGCATGCATGATATTGAATATGAGAAGGAAAATGGCCCTGGAGTATGGATATTATTCAAGGAAATGAGAATAATAATATCAGCCTGAAAATATTGCTGGCTGAAGATTAGTATAGTCCTTATTAGAGCATAATACTTTGTTAGAATGGTAAGGGTGGAATTATGTAAAAATTTATGTGAGAAGAATATTTTAACCTATGTCTGAAGACTCTTTAATGATTATTTATTGTTTAAGATAGGTTTAGCCTTGTTTTTCCAGGCTAATTCCCAATCATTTGTTGATAAGCATCCTAACTCCCAGTAAAATTAAAATGTTTTTTCTTTTAGATTATTTTAAAGAGCATTTACCTTCATTTCTTGATTTTATAGACTTATACATTCAGAGACCAAACTTGTATGTATACGAGTATTTTGTATACGACTATTTTGTATACATTGGTTTTGACTTATAAAATTACATTGTTAACTTTAAGTGAAAAATTTGCATTGCACAGTTCCCAGTATGTTATAGATTAGTCATTTTGAATGGCAAATGAAAGATCCCTGACAGATCAATCATTTCACAAAAATCAAGGCTGTATATAGTGAATTTTCTTCTATTGAATTATCAGTGAAATATTAGTTGATGTCAGGGAGTTCCTGTTGGGAATCTTTTTTTTTTTTTTTTTTCTGGAATCTTTTGATTAGTGCTACTTTTGTCCTTGACAGTGTATAAGTGGGAAGAACTTTCTTTTGCTTCCTCTCTGGAGGAGGTCTATATCTAACACTGGCAGAATAAGAGGTTCTTTGGAAAGGTTTTCAATTAACTTTTAATTATATTGTATATGAGAGACAAAGATCCGTGGAGTTATCAATTATACTGTTTGAGTCCAATGTATAATGTCTTTTTCTTCCTCTTGAGAATTTATACTTTATGACATAATTTTTTTTTTAAAGATTTTTTTTTTTTTATTGGGGAAGGGGAACAAGACTTTATTGGGGAACAGTGTGTCCTTCCAGGACTTCTTTTCCAAGTCAAGTTGTTGTCTTTTCAGTCTTAGTTGTGGAGGGCGCAGCTCAGCTCCAGGTCCAGCTGCCATTGCTAATTGCAGGGGGTGCAGCCCACCATCCCTTGCGGGAGTCGAACCGGCAACCTTGTGGTTGAGAGGACGCACTCCAACCAACTGAGCCATCTGGGAGGCAGCTCAGCTTAAGGTGCTGTGTTCAATCTTAGTTGCAGGGGGCGGAGCCCACTATCCCTTGTGGGAGTTGAACCAGCAACCTTATGGTTGAAAGCCCACTGGCCCATGTGGGAATCGAACCGGCAGCCTCTGGAGTTAGGAGCATGGAGCTCCAACCGCCTGAGCCACACGGCTGGCCCACTTTATGACATAATTTTTATTAAGTATGTAATAGAAAACATTTGAAGTGAGGTATGGCAAACTAGTCAGGTGATTGAAACCAGTAGTGATGAATTCATTGATAATTTTTTTCTAGCCCTTTATAAAAATTCTGATCAATGTGTTAGTATTCCTGGGTTCCTCAAAGCTCATTTAATTAAATGAAAGTTATTTTTGGGATTACGACCTCAATATTTGATAAACCAACATCATTGTATCAGCTAAAAGACATGATTTTAGAACTTAGTGTAAGTTCTTAACTGTGCTGTTTATTGCTACAAATTGCTACAAATTGTTTTGTGAGGCCCAGAATGTGATTCTGATTATTTGAAGAGGGAAAACAGTCATTTCCAAATTACAGAGTACATTTTTTATAGTTTTCTGGAGTTTCCCCTCCAATTCGTTCTTTATATGACAGCCAAAATGCAAATCTGATAGTACCTCCGTATTTCAGTGGTTTAGAATAAAATCTAAATGTTGTTGAAGCCCGAGGTCCTTCTGTGATCTGGTTGGTTGGTGCCTTTTCAATCACATCTTTCTAATCCCAGTCATAGTTTTTCTACAGTTCTTTTTTCTCTGTCACAGCTCTTAAACATATGGTTGCTTCTGCTCAAAATGTTCTTTTCTCTCTCTCTCATCCTCTCGTGTTCATCTTTGAGGTCTCAGCTTAAAGACATTTCTTTGGAAGACCTTCTCTGTCCACCCAGACATGGATACGTTCTTCCATTATACGTAGTACTCACAGCTCGTAACCGTGGAATTTAGCAAGCTTCCTAAAGCTGATCGTAGTTACTGTTATAGAAACATGGGTATGCAGTTAGTATTAGTTTTCAGCTTATGAATTGAGGTTTCAGCTCAATAATCGTCTCTTCTTGCTTGATTCTCACTTCTATTATGGAGAAACTAATTTGAAATCATAGGAGATGACATTAATGACAAATTAGAAATACTACAGAAAAAGTTCTGGATCAGCCTTTCTGAATCTCAGTGTCCTCATTTATAAAATGAGTATTGAACTCATTCTAGCTCTAATTCTGTTTCTGAATTGTGTGAGGATGAGTTTGACGATGTACAGTCATTTAAACAAAAACTTCATTTTATAATTTTTCACTTTCGACTTTTTCTTTTTAAATTAATGGATGTGCATGCTATTTTGCCTTGTAACTGTGCTCCAAAAGAATAATTAAACCTACTTCAAGGAACTGAACTTTTACTCACATTGACATTATTACCTAATCGGTCAGCTTCTGCTTGCTTCCCTACAGACCTCTAGTTTGCTCTAGTTTTCTATAGAGCTTTTATTCTTTGTGCATTTGTGTTGGAAATGCTCTTCTTATGCAAATTTTTGTTTATCTGATTTATAACTTGAAGAAGTGGCTGTGAGGCCCTTGAGAGCTACACATGTGGAATTGGGCTAAAATGTTACTTTAGACTCTTTCTTTTAGATGAGGAAGCTGAGACTAAAGAAGTCAATTCCAGGGTAACCAAGTAGTGGCAGCTGAAGTGGTTCCCTAAGTGTGTGGTGATTTTATGGCTTCTCTTTTCACAAGGTGTTTTTTCCCCCTGCAGTTTTTAAATGGGCATAGATCATACAGGATCTACAAAGGAAGAGAAAATTCTGGAGGAGCAAAGCTGGGCAACATTGTTCTTGTACACAGATGGTCTGAAAGTGAGTTTTCTGCTTGGGGAAAAAAAATAGAGCATAAAATGACATTGTACATAAACACAAGAGGTTATTAGTTTGTTTTAAAAATCTGCTATATTCCTATAAGCACACAGCTAAGTGTGTTTGTATTGTTTCTTTATTTAACTCAGGTAGTGTATATTTATAAAATTTTATCCAAAATGAAGATGAAACCCAGACTTTGGGTCTAAGGATGGATAAAGTAAACTTTAATTCAGGTGTCTATTTATTTTTATTAATATGCCCTTGACTGGAATGAGCAGCAGTTTTGCGTTGACATTCAAAACAGATGGATTTTTAAGTATTAATTCTCTGGAATTAATGAGCTCATTTTAAAAACAGGGTACTTTCCCCTCATCCCATCTTCTACTTCTCTGTTAAGTGTTGTTTTTTTTAATTAAGATTTTATAGGTTTATAACATATAATCCAACTTGGTCAAAAGGTGAACTGTTAGGTATTAGCCATGAAATCCCCCAATTTTTGGATAAAACGTTTTATATAGCTCTGTAGTATTGGGTCAATTAAATAAATGAATGCTGTTTTTTTTTGACAATTTGCTTTATGACATGCCCCTCCCATTTTCAGGTATTTTAAATCAGTTTTAATAGTTTCACATCAACATTTGTTGTTTAGGCCCAAATGAAGTACAGAAAAAATACATAGTTGTCTTCACCTTCAGAAATTAGTAGATTAAGAATACCCAGATTCTTAGTTGGCACAAATAAGAACTGTGTGTCTCTAATGATGAAGTAGATTTTTTCATAGACATTTCTCCTCAGCTTTTTAATTACAGTGCCATTCTAGTTCTGTTCTTGACTCATGTCGGAGCACTTTGCTGCCCAGATTTCCACCTACGTAGCAGGGCAGCTGTGTTGTAGGCAACCTCGTTTGGGGAGTCCTGAATTGACTGAATGGGCCCATTATCTCTTAGCTAAATTATGCCTACTTTTCTGGGTGTTAGCCAGTTTCACTGTTGTGCAGAGTGGGGTGGTGACTAAACAGCTGAGTGATGGTCTATCTCTTTTGATTTCCATTGCTCCTCTTCACTAGTATAGATAACCAGATATTGACTGTACTTCTTCTTTTGCTGACTGTACTTCTTTATGCAACGTTGACTACCTTATCAAGTTAAAACCATTTAATACATGCTTTTGGTTGAGGTGAGTTTATTACAGCAGGAGCTGAATTTCTTGCTATTTCTTGTGCCTCATATACTGTAGAGCAACAGAGGAAAGTCAGATGCTATGTAGGGAATGCTCTATTTCCTGGGCAGAGCCCAGGCCAGAATTTACCATTGTGGGTTGCCATAGGCACCACTATTGGATACAACAAATTGCCAGTGCCTTTTATTGGGTGGCTTCTTGAATACTGACAGACACTTAAATTAGTCCCTGCCCTAGATGAGCTTATTGACATAGATTTCCGTTCTGATTTTTCTCTTTATCTTTGTCTACTTAATTTTTTTACATTATCATGGTATAACCCAAGGTAGAAAATAATATCTCATGATGTGTGTAGTGGAGGAGGATAATTTATTGAGAATGAAATTATTTCCTCCTATTCATTCCTATGAAATTGCACAATTATAGAATCTTGCCAAAAATATTGATAATGATTACTTAAAATACCAAAATGATTTAGAAGTAGGTAAGCTGTTGTATGTTCTTACAGTGGTGTTGATTATAAGTAAAGGAGTCCTTGGTTATGCATTTTACTTTCATTTTGTTTCTTCTGTATTTCATTTTTTGGTGAGGAAAGGATCTAGAATTCTAGAATATGTATTTATAAGTCTTTTTCTTAAAAGATCATCATGTTTGTTCTGTTTTATAGAAACAGTGCTTAATATTTAATGACATTTTGTTCTAGAGCTTACGATCTATATTTTTTGAGAATGAATATTTTTTCATAAGCATGTTTATCTTGTGGGTGCGGTAAGCTTTATAATTTACAACTACAACAGGAAGTGCAACTAATACCATCTGTGACCTCATATTAAATTGTGTCTTATTGATAGTGGTGAACTTCAGTAATTCCTAGTGGGTTTTTAAAAATACTTAGAATAAACTTTGCATTCACAGAGATTAGATATGAAATTAATATATAAAGATACTTTTGCTGAAATCCTATAAATAGTCTTCATTTCTTGAAGTTATATATGGGAAGGACATTTTGCATTCTAATCTTTCTACCATCTGTTGAAATACATAGTAAGTCTTTTTCCTTATAAGATGATTGTGACAAGAAATAAAAAAAACTTTTTGGTATTATCTACTCTATAAATTATTTCTTTCTTCAATCTAGATTTTTTAGAGTTTCTATTAGTTATTCTAATTTTTGTGAAATAATCCATGTTCACACTCTGTCACTGCCTCTTGCCTTAGGAATCTATGCATATTGTGCCAGTTACCTTTCAGCATTATTTCCAGGCTGAAAATTCTGAAGTTTTATAGTTCACCTTCAAGTGGAAGGCCCCCATCCCTTACCTTCCTAATAATTTTATTTTCACATACATGCATTGTCTGGTTCTTGTCAAAAGAAATAGACTTAGGTAGTATTTTCTTTTCTGTTTCCAATATGCTTTCTGTTAATGGCCACTATTACAGTTGGCCTTTCTGACTATAACGGCACATTGGAAATGTTACTCTTCAGGAAATAGTGTATAATGACTACCAGATCTCATTCCAGATCTCTCTTATTTTATGAGTATAGTAATCCCTACTCATTTATGAGTTTGCCTTATTTGAAATTCAGGTATAATGTAGATTTACTTCTGTACCGTACATGTTTCTCAGAACCTCTGCTGGACATCTGGGTCACTTGTTTCCACCTTTGTTCTTTTGCCAGTTGCTTCTTAGGCTATTGGTCACATACATATTAAGTGTCATGAAAATATATTATATTTTATATATTTTATCATTGAGCTATGTGTACTACCATGTGGTATTTGTAACCCTTACGATATTGGGCAAGAAGAGATTAAAAAGAATGTTGTTTGTGCTGTCAGAGCTATTCCTGCCGAAGTGGATGTCTAGTAGTGCTACACATAAAGTGCCATGACAGTGTGAAATGAAAGGCGTATTGTCAGCTCAGACTCCACAGAGTATGGACTCTTTGCCAAAAGGATTTATAATGACTCTCCCATCATCAAGCTTGTGGAATACAGACTAAGGAAGCAAAGCTCTCAGGTGGGAGACCAGGGAGCTGTAGCACCACAAAGCATTCCTATTAATTTGTAAAATCATTAACTAGATTTTGTAACAAATGTTTTTTAAAAAGCAAAGCTTTTCATAGAAATTTGTAGGTACAGATTTGGTTTTTAAAGTTTCTATTTTGAGGAGGTGTATAAGCAGAGTCTAAGAATGGACCTTCAGATGAGGTGTGAATGAATTACTATAACCAATAATGAAGTGGAAAGAGGTTTTCAAAAGAAGTCCACAGCTTTATTCAAAGGGTAGAGAAAATTCCAGGTTTATTGGTGTGTCAAAAGCAGGAGAATCTGGTTCGTGGTTGATTCTTAACCTTTCTTTGATCATATCAGATGTAAAGTGAGATGTCAAAGGGAGAATCTGATGAAAACCATAGATCTTCTTCCCAGAAAATTTCATATATTTATGTACATAGTGTTCCATGTCCTTTAGGGGGTGTTCACTGACGTCCTAAAACTCCATGGACACACTAGGTAAGAACGTTTCTGCCAATGCCAGAAACATTCAAGCAACTTTTGGAAACGAACTTGAATGACTATGTAAGTATAAATATCTGTGAGCTACGAGAGGCGCAGGTCCTTCCTGGAATTTACTTCCTTCTGTTTCTATTTTAGTTACATTATTGTCTGTTTCAGCCTTAGTAGGATATCTTCTCTTAATTTCAAAGATAAATGGAAAAGTATAGCTCTGTACCAATTTAGGGCAAGGAAATGTCTTTGGGGTTCTTTGTTTTGTGTATTGTTATGTTAATGAACGTGAAATATATCTATGAAGCTTTGTAGATTGTCTTGCAATCACATTAAAAATTAAGATTATGGGTTTCTTGTCTAAGAATTCTCCTACCATGAGGATTTTCAAGAAATTAATTCTGACTGTTTGAAAGAATATACTTTATTACCCATTAGTTCTGTTATATTGTGCTTACCTTCATTGCAGATACTTGTTTCTTTGTATGATCTCTCTTTATTCTCTCCGTTGAATTTTGTTAGGTTTGCTATTTCCGTATCATTTTCACATGAGAAGATTTCGGTATTTGTTTATTCTAGGTAACTTATAGACATGTTAAATGAGTTTGATTCTATAGTCATCTTGGAATAGTTCATTGTGGAGTACTTTTGGAGTACAGTTAGGGGTGCTGACTCTCCCATGCAGTTGAAAATCTATGTATCACTTTTGGTTCTCTAAAAACTTAACTATTAATAGCCTAGTGTTGACCAGAAGCCTTACCAATAACATAAAGTTGATTAACACATATTTTGTGTGTTATATGTATTATATACTGTATTCTTGCAATAAAGAGAAAAGAAAATGTTAAGAAAATCATAAGGAAAAGAAAATACCATTTACAGTATTTATTGAAAAAAACACACGATTATAAGTGGACCCATACAGTTCAAGCTGGTGGTGTTCAAGAGTCAACTGTATATATATTTTTTATACCAACCAATGAAGAAAATGCCATTTTTTTTCAAACTTTCCTTTCTCTACTTGTGTCTTAGGTTACGTTACCTGAGCTTCCCTCCCCTATGATAGGGATCAAATGTTACTAATTTTGTATCATCAGTTCCTATTGTCATGGTATTTGCCTAATAGTAACTTTCAGTAATCCTAATAGTTGGTTCAGTGGCTTGAACGAATCGTTAAATTCCCTATTTCCAACACAGGTATTTAAAAAAAAATAGTCTCTACTTGAGACCTTTGTTTACGAGGCTTTTTGAAAGTCTTACCTTTGTTTGATGCTCTTTACCTCCAGAAGAAGAGTTGTGTGCATTGTCAAGTATAAGCCAGACCAAATCAACTCTGAGCTTGTGTTTTGATTCCTAAAATTCTGGCTGATTGGTTGGAGTCTTGGGAGGGAACATTACAGAAAAATACTAATAATGTGTTTTTAAAGATTGTAAGACAAAATCTTCGAAGGATGTTCAGGTTGGTTTTAAAATTGTTCATCACATACAGCCTTATCACTTTGTTAGAAAAGGTTGAAGAGGGGTGTTAATTGAAAAATAATGGGTTAAATGTTACACATCAAGCATTTTTATTTTCTAGGAGGTGGTATGGTATAGCCCTTTAATGCCACTGTAAGAATGAATAAATGTAAAATAGTCGGAGCATTGTTTATTTTTCTCTTAAGTGAAGAATATTTTGGAATTCACTTTTTACTCAGTTGTTTAAAGTCTTAGAAATCAAGGTTTGTACATGACTGGTTCATGTCTGTCAAGAAATCAGTAATTTGGAAGAGTTCTTTTTGGTGATGATGATTGCATTAAGTGTGTTGTCATCATAGTCTCTTAATTTTTTAGCATTCATAGATTTCTGATATTGTTAAAGAAAATGAAAATAACAAAAAACATGAACTTCTTCAATCATAGATAACAAAGAAGGAAGGAAGGTGATAGAGAAGGCTTCCACGATATCCTCAAGCTTTATCCACTGAAGAGAGTATTACCAAGCTCTAATTGACTACTGTGGGAAATTAAACTTTAGATGACAAAGCCAAAAGCTCTTAAGTTATCATTAAAGACATATATCTGCTACTTTGATGGCTTTTATTATTATTAGCTTTGGAAAAGCTAAAATATATGACTCTGATTCTGTGTAGTTACACTTTGAACTAGATCTACATGGCTCCCTGGTATTCTTTTTAAAAATACTTTTTAGTATTTCCCTTGTTGGCACTTTGTAATATCTGTCAGAGAATATAAATGCATGGGCTTTATTTTTAAATTTTAAGGTGTTGTAGATGGAATAAAATTCTTTCTTAAAATGTTTTTTTTAGAAATATAAATATTTTTAGGTAATCCACTAATTTTTTTTTAATTAAGAAAATTTCAAACATATTCAAGATTAGGGGAATAAAATAGTACCCATGACTGGGATTCAGCAATTACTAAGGTTTTTGTCAATGGCTGCTGCTGCTCCTCCTCCTCCTACCCCCAACTCCCCACCCCCAACCCCTACTCCTTCCCTTTCTCCTCTTTTTCTGCCTTTTCTTTGCTGAAGTATTTCAATGTAGATTTGGGCACTGTGTTTTTTTACACACTTTTCACTTTACATCCTTAAAAAATGTGACATATTTCTTAACATGACACAATGCCATTATTAACTTTGTGTTTTGATATTAATTTTCTAGCCATCTACTTAGGTTCTTACCTGTATATACCTCCCTCCACATTTAAGCCATTGTCACACTTCAGGAAATCTGAGTTCCATATCGTTTTTAAAAATTCATTTTTCATTTTTTCATGTTTCAAAAGAGATAAATTTAAATTTATCCTTGACCACAAGGTATCAGTTTTCATTTCTGTTATAGCCTGGAAGGAAATAGAAAGATTACTTTTCCATGTGGTTAAGTAGTATACAGTATAAACAGCCTCCAAAGAACACATTTAAAAAATCATCTTTCTTGAATGATACAATGTAGTTTCTTACTACATGTCTGGCTTGTTCAAAAATTTTTTTCAAATTCAAAAATGTAGTTTTCAAAAGTATTTCAGTTGAACAAGATGAGAAATTCTCATATTATCATGTGGCTGTATAATGAAACTAATTCTATTTTATGTAGTCTAGAGTATCTGTGGTAAAGGACATTATTCCGGTCCCCCTTCCCCAAATTTTCAATCCATTGCAGACTAATATTTTTTAAAATGTAGCAAAAAAAAAATGTTGTAGTTATATCAAGTCACTGTAAAAGCTTCTAACCTCATATTCTGTTTATTTGTCCTATAGTTCATGGACTGGCACTGGTCTTTTTCTGAGTGCTCTGAAATGTTACTGTTAACCATAGTAATTGATCTATATTTATTTATCATCTGGGATTGTTTCAGAGATACTTTCTTGGAAAGAGTAAACTGTGTGCTTCTCACATAGCTCCATTTATCTGTCACCTTTTTAGCTCTCCTGGTTTGGTGATTCAAGACTATTTGCAAGCATTGTATCAATAATTGTATGGGGATCATTGGACGGTTCAGTTGGGCTGAAGGAGCAACTAGATCATTTTCCTTATAAAATGTACGAGACCCAAGTGTGTACTTGAAAGGTGAGTGTGTAGGGTGAGGGGGGTATGGTTAGAAGCCTTAGACATGAGCCAGAGAAACAGTACAATAAAATAGCAATAATGTTAGACTAGGAGTTACACTTGTAACTGGTTTCTATTCCTTTTCCATGACTTAGAAGCGATATCATCTTGACCTCTATCTGTGCTTGCTTATTCATCTGTAAATTGTGATTAGTAATTGCTCTGCCTACTTTGCAAAGTTGTGACCACCATAATCTTTTCTTCTAAGCTCTTCTTTCTTCTCCAGAGATCCTCAGCAACAAGATATTTGTGGGTTCCATTTCAGTTCTCCAGAACTGGATTGCCTCAGCTGCTATCTATACATTTGCTCTGCTTTCAGCTTACACATTCTGACTTCTTCACCTACTACTGAGTATTTGTTTTCTTAACCTTAATAGCTTGTTTGCTTGTTTATTTATTTATTATTGGGGAACAGTGTGTTTTTCCAGGACCCATCAGCTCCAAGTCAAATCGTTGGCCTTCAGTCTAGTTGTGGAGAGTGCAGCTCATCTCCAAGTCCAGTTTCCGATTTCAATCTTAGTTGCAGGGGGCGCAGCTCACCATCCCACGCAGAAATTGAACTGGCAACCTTGTTGTTAAGAGCTCATGCTCTAACCACCTGAGCCATCCGACCTTTTTTTTTTTTTTTTTTTTTTTTGAGGAGTATACCTGTACTCCTAAATGTTTAAAATATGGCACATTCAGTGACCATTAAAGCTCCTTTGATATTTGTAGTTTAGCTTTTGTTCTTTCTTTTAACGCATCATTTTCTTGGTATATGCTGGTTCAGAATCCTGAATGAGGGAATCTGATTGGCTCAACTAAGAGCTCTTACATGTGATGAACTACACCAAGGTTGCTGGCCAGCCTGTGGACTGGCTTCCTGTAGATCAGATAGTCTCATTTGGGTCATTATCTTATAACTGGAAATTTATACCTTTTGACCACCATCACCCATTTTGCCCACTTCCCTTCCCCACCTCTGGCAACCACCAGTGTGTTTCATGTATCTATGAGTTCTTTTTTCTAAGATTCCATTTACGTGTATGTGATGTCATATAGTATTTATCTTTCTCTGTCTGACTTATTTCACTTAGCGCTGTGCCCTCAAGCTCTTATCTGTCTTGATGCAAATGGCAGAATCTCCTTTTTTCTGGCCAAATAATATTCCTCTGTGTGTGTGTGTGTGTGTGTGTGTGTGTGTGTGTGCGCGCGCGCGTGCACATGTGTGTGTGTGATTTTCTTCACCCATTCATGCATTGATGGACACTTATTTAAGTTGTTTTCATATCTTGGCTGTTGTAAATAATACTGCAATAAACATGGGGGTGCAGATATCTTTTTGCGCAAGCGCTTTTATTTTCTTTGGATAAATACCCAGAGGTGGAATTGCTGGATCATATGAGCTCAATCTTTAATTTTTTAAGGAACCTCCACACTGTTTTCCATAGTGGCTGCACCGTTTTACATTTCCACCAACAGTGCACAAGGGTTCCCATTTCTCCACATCTTCTCCAACACTTGTTCTTCCTTGTTTTTTTGACAATAGCCACTCTAACAGGTGTGAGGTGTGAGGTACTATCTCTCTGTGGTTTTGATTTACGTTTCCTTGATGATTAGTGATGTTCGACATCTTATCATGTACCTGTTGGCCATCCATATGTCTTCCTTGGAAAAACCACTATTCAGATCTGCCCATTTTTTAAATCAGATTTCTTTTGGGGAGGCTATTGAATTGGATTACTTCTTTATATATTTTAGATATTAGCCACTTATCAGATATATGTAAATATTTTCTCCCCTTTTGTAGGTTGCCTTTTCATCTCATTGATGGTTATCTTTGTTGTACAGAAACTTTTTAGTTTGATATAGTCCCACTTGTTTGTTTTTGCTTTTATTGCCTTTGCTTTTGTTGTCAAATCCAAAAAATCATTGCCAAGACCAATATCAAGGAGATTGCCCCTATGTTTTACTCTAGGAGTTTTATAGTTTCAGGTCTAAAGTCCATTTTGAGTTGCTTTTTATATAACAAGTCTTTACTCCATTTTGAGTTGATTTTTATATAACAGTGGTCCAGTTTCATTCCTTTGCATGTGGCTGTCCAGTTTTCCCAACACCGTTTATTAAATAGACTGTCTTTTACCCATTGTATATTCTGAACTCCTTTGTCATAAATTAATTTACCATTAAACATGTGTAGGTTTATTTTGGGGTGCTCTATTCTGTGGCATTGATCTATCTGTTTTTATGCCAATACAGTACTGTTTTGACATTTTAACTATATTAATTCTTCCAATCCATGAGCACAAAATATCTTTTTTGTGTCTTCTTTGATTTTTCATCAATGTCTTCAGTGTACAGGTGTTTCACCTCCTAGATGAAATTTATTCCTTAGGTATTTTATTCTTATTGATGCCATGGTAAATGGGTTGTTTTTTTTTAACTTCTCTTTCTGATAGTTCATCATTAGTGTATAGAAATGCGAGTGATTTTTGTATATTGATTTTGTGTACTGTAAGTTTGTTGCATTTGTTAATTAGTTTTTTGGTGGAGTCCTTAGTGTTTTCCATATGTAATATATCATTTGCAAATAGAGACAGTTTTCTTCAATTTTGGTTTGGATGCATTTTATTTCTTTTTCTTGTCTAATTGCTATGGCTAGGACTTCTAATACTATTTTTTAAAATAAAAATGGTAAGTGTGGATATCTTTGTTTTGTCCTGATATTAGAGGAAAAGCTTCTTACCATTGAGTGTGATGTTAGCTATGGGTTTGTCATATATGGCCTATGTTACATTTATGTACACTCCTTCTATACCCACTTCGTTGAGAGTTTTTATCATGAATGGATGTTGAATTTTGTCAAATGTTTTTCTGCATCTATTGAGATGATCATATGATTTTTATCCTTCATTGTGTCAGTGTGATATATAATGTTGATTGATTTGTGGATATTGAAACATTCTTGCATTTTTAGAACCAATGCCCCTTGATCATGGTGTATGATCCTTTTAATGTATTGTTGAATTCAGTTTACTAATATTTTGTTGAGGATTTTTGCATCCATGTTCATTAAGGATATTGGCCTGTAATTTTCTTTTTTTGTAGTGTCCTTGTCTGCTTTTGCTATCAGGGTAATACTGGTGTCATAAAATTAGTTTGGAAATGTTCTCCCTTCTTTTGTTTTGGAAGAAATGGAAAAGAGTTTATATTAATTCTTTAAATGTTTGGTAGAATTCACCAGTGAAGCTATCTCATCTTGGATATTTCTCTTTCGGGTGATTTTTGATTACTGATTCAATCTCTTTACTAGTAATTGTTCAGTTAAGGTTTTCTATTTCTTTTTGTTTCAGTCTTGGTAGGTTGTATATTTTTAGGAATTTATCCATTTCTCCTAGGATCTCCAGTTTGTTGGTGTATAATTGTTCATAGGAGTGAGTCTCTTATGATCCTTTGTATGTCTGTGGTATCAGACAAAACAGCTCTTTCATTTCTGATTTATTTGAGTCTTTTCTTTGTAAGTGTAGCTAAAGGTTTGTTACTTTATCTTTTCAAAATACTTTTAGTTTCAGTGATCTTTTCTATTTTGAGTCTCTGTTTTATTTCTTTCCATTCTGATCTTTGTTAATTCCTTCTACTAACTTTAGGCTTTGTTTGTTCTTCTTTTTCTAGTTCCTTGCAGTGTAAAGTTAGGCTGTATGTTTGATATCTTTCGTGTTTCTTCATGTAGGCATTTATCACTGTGAACTACCCTCTTAGACCTCCTTTTGCTGCATCCATCTGTATTGTATATCCATTTCATTTGTCTCAAGATATTTTTAATTTCTCTTTTGAGTTTATCTTTGACACATTGGTTGTTCAGTAGCATGTTGTTTAATTCACGTATTTGTGAATTTTCCAGTTGTTCATTTCTATTTTTATCTCATTGTGGTAGGAAAAGATGCTTGAAAGGATTTCAGTTTTCATAAATTTGTTAAGACTTTTTTTGTGACCTAAGATGATCTATCCTGGAGAATGTTTCATGTGCACTTGACAAGAATGTGTATTCTGCTAATTTTGGATGCAATGTTCTGTAAATGTCTGTTAAAGCTATCTGATGTAATGTGTTCCGTCCAATGTTTCCTTATTTATTTTCTGTCTGGATGATTATCCATTGATAAAAGTGGGGTATTGAAGTTTCTTACTATTATTGTATTTCTGTCTCTCCCCCTTTTGGTCGGTTAATATTTGCTTTAAATATTGAGGTACTTCTATGTTGAGTATGTAAATATTTACAAATGTTATATTCTTTTGTTGGACTGACCCTTTTATCATTATTTTGACCTTCTTTGTTTCTTATTACAAGCTTTGTCTTAAAGTCCATTTTTTGTGATATAAGTATGGCTACCTCAGCCTTCTTTTCATTTCCATTTACATGAGATATCTTTTTCCATCCCTTTATTTTCGGTCTGTGTATGTCCTTAAATCTGAGGTGAGTCTGTTATAGACAGCACATAGTTGGGTCTTTTTTGTTTTTTTAAATCCATTCAGCCACTCTGTATCTTTTGATTAGATAACAGTCCATTTACATTTAAAGTAATTATTGATCAGTATGGATTTATTACCGTGTTGTTAATTGTTTTTGGGCTGTTTTGTAATTCTTTTATTCTTTTCTTTTTCTCTTGCTCTCTTCCTTTATGATTCAATGCCTTTGTCTAGAGGTATGCTTAGATTCCTTACTCTTTGTTTTTTGTGTATCTACTATAGTTTTTTGCTTTGTGGTTACCATGAAGCTACATAAAACATATTTATCACTATGTTTTTCATTATATTTAACATTATATTTTAAGTTGATAACTAAGTTTGAAAGCACTCTAAAGCTTTACATTTTTATTCTCTCCATGCCCCACATTTTACGTTTTTGATGTCATAATTTACTTCTTTACATCTTGTGCATTTGTTAACAAATTTAGTTGTAGTTATTTTTACTGCTTTTGTCTTTTAACCTTCATAGATTTATAAGTCTCAACCTACCAACTTTACAGCATTACTATTGTGAATTTATGTATTTACCTTTACCAGTGAGACTTTATATTTTCCTGTGTTTTCCTGTTAGTAATTAATGCTCTTTCATTTCAACTTAAAGAGATCCCTTTAACATTTCTTGTGAGGCTGGTCTAGTGGTGCTGAAGGAAAGCATTTTTGAGAAGTATTTGGAGGTAGAACTGCTCCTTAATTTGTGGAGTTTTGGAAGCCCATGGAGGTTCACCTGGGACTGCCATGGGTTCTTTTGCCTTTTTGTTGGGTGGGGGTGGGTATTATTGCTTTAACTGGAGCAAATATCAATATAATTGTCATATATTTGGGTTCTATGTGGGGTATCATTTAAGGGTAAGTTTCTTTGTTTAATAAAAATGTGAAACCTACCTCTTCAAAAAAGACTGGAATTACGTTTATAAAGTTTTTTTCTTTAGCTTTTCTTTCTTTTAAATTCCTAATAACTTCATTATCTATACCAGTCATGTTATATTTATCTTGAATTACTTCAGTGAGGTTATTTATATCCATCTCTGTCTAGATTATAAACTCTTAGAGAGTTTTGTTCTTGATATGGGCCATGTACTTCATCCTTATCCATGTAAGTGAACACAGCGAGGTGTCAGGCCTCGTGCCGCCTGGTGTGAATACAGAGGCAGTGTTGTCAGGGAGCTGAGAATCTGGGGAGAGAACATCTGTAGACATGATTATGATTATGCTATACGAATGCTGTGGTTTTAGGTATGAGAGAAGTGCTGGGAGGACTCAGTCTTTATATATAGTAAGTAAGCAGTACACAGGTATTGTTGAACGAATGAATAATCAAATATCCTAGGATAGTATAAGAAACCTAATTGAAGTCATTGGCATTATGCTTCAATTATATAACATAGTTATATAACTAAATTATGTAGCTGTATAACATGTTTAATATTGTGGAGTAAAATGAAACATGTTAGGCTTTTTCTTTTCCCAAGGACAGTAGATAAATTGCAGCCTATGATTGTGGATGGAAATATTAAATCTCATTCTATATAAGTATACATAATATGTGTACTTAATTTGCTATAATTATAAAAGATTAGCTCATTAAAAAATCACGTATGTTAGGGACAAAATGTTTTCTTTTTCAGATATTGCATAATATATGAGTTGAAGCCA
The DNA here is from genome assembly GCF_036562045.2 of Rhinolophus sinicus. Classification (NCBI taxonomy): domain Eukaryota; kingdom Metazoa; phylum Chordata; class Mammalia; order Chiroptera; family Rhinolophidae; genus Rhinolophus; species Rhinolophus sinicus. Next base: position 27,907,293 of record NC_133751.1, read on the forward strand.
GGCTCTGTTTCTTTTATTAGCCGTTTGATGTTAGATAAATAATTTAATTTGGGTGAACTTCATTTCTTAAAAATCTGAAACATGGGAATCATAGTAGCAAATAGTGAGCCCCTTGAAGTTAATGTCAATGTCATTAATTTTTGCTGGAGTGAGCAACCATACTGGCTCGTGGGTGACTTCCTTTGTTTTAGCACTGGAAGTTCTGTGTCCCAAGAAACGCTTCAATCTTGGGCGAAGCAGGATGGTTCATTACCTTATTGGTATTGCTAGTGGCTAGCTGGTAGCTAGCACTTAGTAGGTAAGTGAATGGAATTGAATGTGTCCTCTGTATTTTTCACAGAGCTGATGTAGTGATCAAATGACATTTCGTGAAAGAGTTTTGAAACACTAAAAGCTGTGCTCCTTAAGTTGATATTGTTCTTCCCATCATTGTTCTCTTGGAATTCATCTCTGGATTTGTGTGGGAAGTAATTTGCTATACAAGAATTTGGTTACTCAGTATTTATTGTTTGTATCTGTTGCCTAAAGTGCGGTACCATATGATCATATAATATTTTTTAAAGATATTTCTTCGACTTATCAGAAGGAGATGAGATTTGAACTAAAAATTGAATTGTGATCCTTTAGTCTTAGAGTTTTACATTTAATTTGATTTTTATTTGCATCTAAAGAGCTGGTTTCACTTTTGAGTATGTGGCTGCTGTTGTGTTTGATTATTTTATACATTTTACCTTAGGCTAAAAGCCACTTTATAGCGTACCTTTTAATTAAGGTTTAAGTAGATCTAATAAACCTAACACTTGGCAAATCTAGACTAATAAGTACAAAGAAGCCTAAGTAGGTCCTACATCTACCTATCTAGGAACAGCTTTGTAAACTTCTCAGGTATAGTAGCGTCCCAAGGAAAACAAGTGAAATTTTCGAGGTAACCTACAACTGAGTTACCTCTGAATCTCTTTTTAAAGCAAGTTCCTCTCTATACCTTCTATACTTGTTTGTGGCTCCATAGTTAGATTTATTCTTAGTCACATTTGTTTATTTGATACCAACACGTATGTAGATTCAGTGTTGTCTCAGTTACCAGAGGGCCTCTTCTAGACATTCTCTTAACCATCAGAGTGATCTCCAGCCTTTTCTATTTGCAGAGACTTGGGAATGGGTATGGAACGCTCTCCTTGTAGAATTGCTAGTTGAAGTGATTCTTTTTTTCCATTTATGGGTTATTTACCACTTGTTTCTTTTTTTGAACTTTTTTTTTTCATTCTTACATGACACCACCAGGAAAAGGCAGGCAGCAAACCCTCTTGCTAACCCCATTTCTGATGTAACTGAAGAAAGGCAATGTGGCATGGTATTGTGTTGCAGGGTCGTGTCACTTAATGGGTGCTTTCAAGAGTTCCCTGGAGATTGCTAGAAAGCTAGGGGATATGATTGGAAAAGGCACTGTATTAGGAATAAGTAGATGGAGGTGTTACTTGGTAGTCATGTCCCCTTGATCATAGATCTTGTTGGATCTTACAATCTAAGAAAGATTGACTTTGATCAGAGTTTGAGTAAGTATGGCCTTTAAGGAAAGCTGAATACCTCACACTTCATATTCATTATGTGAAACCTTTATCAGAAAGTTTTGTGAACCAAGACTGTCTTCTTAGATTTAAGGGTATGTTTTTGAGAGACTTTATAAGTTTTGATAATCATTGGTATATAAAACCTCTTTCTGGTCTATTGCTCGTCAGCTATGGGATCTTAGCTAGATTAAATTTCTGTGATGAAAAATCCCAGGGTTATCACGAGAGTGGGATCCATGTTTACAAACTGTATTTTTTTGTAAAAGTATTGCTTTTTGTTCTTTCTTCTCTAGCCATATCTCTGATAAAACATAACAAAATCCCAAATATAAAAGAACTTGAATACTTAACAGCATGATATTTAACAAATAGAATTTTAAAAAAGTTAGATGCCTCTAGTTTCAATTTCTCGTTATTGAAACTTTACAAGAAATCCAGTACAGTTGTAAGAAATGAAGAAAGACTGAATAAACTAAAAATTTAGATTATTAATATTGAGATATAACAATGATAGTAATAATATATACCAATTAAACTAGTACTTACTAAGAGCCAAGTACTAATTCAAAATGTCTAGCATGTGTTCTTTTCATTTAATCCTTAGAGCAAGCCCATGGGATAGGTATGTTATCATGGTTTGCTGAGGAGGAACCTGGGTCTTACACCTGTATCAAGAACTCACAGCAAAAAGAGTAGAAGTTGGATTTTTGAAGACAAACTTAACTAGTATGTCTAGGCCCAAAGCCTGTTCTCAGAGTATGACTCAACTCTGGGACTATGACACTTAAGTACTTTTTTTTGGTGGTTCTAGAGTACAACAGGTCCTTGAATAACGTGTCATTTTGTTGAATGTCATTTTGTTATAATGTTACTTATTGTAAATTCTCACTTCTGACCGTCTTGGTCAGGAGAACTGGATTGAATCAGAAGAGATCTTTCTCTTAAGAGACCCTGTGGTCCTGGCAGTGTCGTAACTGCTCTGTAGGTTTAGTCTTTTTCCACTACTGGAGAAACACTTAAAAGAAGGGATGCGTAGCCTATTTGGATTATCAGTGCTTTGGTCTTACTGGCTTATTAACTATCTCTATTTACACAGTACGTTAACAGCTTACTTTCAGACAGGCTCAAAAATGCTTTTAGAAATACTAGTGTATAGAATATGTATGATTAGTCTGTTCATTTAATGAGGTGAAATATAGACAGATACATTCAGAGACTTGATAAAGTACTACCTACCGTGTTTCCTTGAAAATAAGACCTAACTGGAAAATAACTGGAAGATTTTTCAGGATGACATCCCCTGAACATAAGCCCTAAATGCATCTTTTGGAGCAAAACTAATATAAGACCTGGTCTTATTTTAGGGGAAACATGGTATATGAATTCTTACCTTTGCTTTCCATATAGAAGTTAACTTAACATTTGGTGAAGAAATCCAGAGCTGTATCTTAAAATAATAATATATTTTTAAAAGACTTATTCTATTTAGTATTCATTTTAAACATTTCTAAAACGCTTCCCTAAGACAGCAAATTACATTCCTTGTAGAATTATCTGTTTTTCTCTTGGAATAAAGTAAGTTTACCTGAAACTGCTCCGTCCTCCTTCATTTTGAGCTGGTAGGACTTAAGAAAAGAGAAACAAACCTGGATCTGTATGTCTCAAAGCTATGGAGTATTTTTTTTATGTCTTTAGAAATAGGGGTATCTTTTTCCCTACAAAAAATAGCCTCAGAAACCCTGTCTTTCAATGATGCCATCTCTTCTACTTTTTGTTCTGATTTACAAACCAAGAAAATTGGGTTTAGAGGAGTAACTGCCCAGAGACCCTCATTGTCTAATAAGACATAGCAGTGGTTTGACTGGCCTGCTCTGAGGTTGCAATGTCTGCAACTAGAGTTCAGAGACCATAAGTTGTAAGTTAGAGTGGCATAAAGAAGGAATGTGTGTGGATAGCAAGGTCAAAACCGGGTCAACAGTTCTAGGAGCTGAACAAGATTGTGGATGAGATGGGCTATGAAGCTATAAAAATAAGGAGTAGCCATCGGGGCAAATTGGAGGTGGTCTAGACAATTCCCGAACAGAATCTGGTGGCTGTTTGCTTGGCAAACTTGGTTTATCTAAAGCGGCTGTTAAAGCAGTGGAGTCAGTGTCAAAGGCAGGAGACCATGAAAACCAGTAAGATTGATTGTAGGAATAATTAGTATAGACCTTTAGGCTTTACAAAATACACTTTCACACGCATTTTTGGTTTGTTCCTCACAATATTTGAAGGAGTTATGATTTATCCCCATTTTATAGATAGAGGAGACAAGTTACATTGTCAAATTCAAGCCTTGAAATCCAAGTTTGACTGCATCTATGTGTTTTTGCAGGGAGAGGATTAGCAGAATTCAGGTGAGAATAATGCATTTTTGCAGTTAGAAGGGAATAGAACTATAGTCACTGGGTTTGGGAGTGTTTTAAATGAAAAGGCTGCAATAGAGTTAAATAAATGATTGTGTCATTATTCTCTATCATGTAACTAAACACACAAATACAATACAAATATATGTAACCTTTTGAGGAGAGCTTTTAAAAATTTTGAACCCTCTTCTGCTTTTCTTTAAGTGTGAGTGAGATCCTTATTTAATTCATGAGTTGGTCATTTTTCAATTATATTTTTGTTTGTGGCCAAGCATTTCAAAATAAATGTGAATATCACCTAGCTTCAATAATCTTTCCCTAATGCCTCGTGAGTTGGTGTGTGTGTGCACAAGTGCACATGCGAGTATATGTGTGTTCAGTTCTATGAAGCTTTTATCTTGTTTATTGCAAACTGTGGTGATTAATGCAGTGATAAAACAACTGGTGTTTAAATGCATCTACTCGTGCTGCATTTGATGGGAAGCCTCCATTTTGTATATTTGTGAGTATGAATGAGAAAGCAAAGTCTGCCTTGGGAATTTTATAATGAATATGAGAGAGATCCTGCCACAGGTAGTTATTAAAATGTCCCCTGAAGTCTTTTATTATGAATGATTGTGTCTGTGTCTGAGTCTCTGACCTTCCCTGCAGCCTCTGTTTTTTTTTTTTTTTTAAAGAACTCATCACTACCCCAAGCCATTCACTTACTAAAGTTTTAAAAATAAATCCCTACTACTAAGTTTTAATTTGTACAGTTATCTTCTGAATAGCTCAGATAATTTTATAAGTATTATTTGAACCTGCCCTTTTCTTCTGAAATAGAGAAAATATAGGTTGATAATTTAACGACTATTTGTCACCTTTTTTGAAGAAGGGATGAAATAAATGTGAAGAAAAATAGGAAGGGAAAGATATGGTGATTTTGCTTCTCAAAAAGCAAAAGTCTGTGCTTTCTGTTTTTCCTGTAGGAAACTGTATCATCATGAAAAACTTGAGATTTATAGCAAGAAAGAGAAAGTTGATTAGTAAGATCCATGAGAAAGGGGAGGGTTCTTGTCAGATACGGAAATAGACATTCTGGAATTACTGTAACAGTTGTTTATTGAAAGTTGAGTAAAAAAAATGGGATTACCTATTTACATGTAATAAACATTTTGTGAAAATGTGTTGAAATTAAAAAACAAAAACAAAAACAAAAGGTTGACCTACAGCCAAGAAGAAAAATAAAGGGAAAACTAAAATTTATTGAATATATACTATATGCTAGGTATTATAGAATTGTGTTATCGTCATAGGTTATTTTATTTGATTGTCGCAGCAACCTTTCTAATTTTCTAAGTCTGTATTTTACTCTCACTTAACAGATGAAGAAATAGACTACAGAGATCAAATACCTTGCTCATGCTTACATGGCTAGAGCTGGGGATTCATAACACTTTGGATTGCAAACCCCTGTCTTATTCGTATCTCCTGTTGTCCAGCAGGTTTTATTCTTCATTTCCCTTGGCAGGATGACTGGGTACAGAGCGTTAACCCTCTGGTGCTAATAATGTCATTGTATCAGTCAGCTAGTGTCACTACAATGCTACATAGTAACTCACGCATCTGTGAGTCACCGGGGACCTCTTCGCATTTAGGCTGGGCTCCTTGGGCTGGGCTACAGGCTGGGGGTTGAGGCTAGCTCTTCACCTTAGCCTTCTCATCCTCCTTGGGTGGGCAGCTACTCAAACAAAAGGAAAACAAGTCCAACTTCCTAAGCACATTGAAAGCCTCTGCTCAGTGTCACTTCTGTCGTCATGTGATTGGCCAAATCAGGTCATGAGGTTAACCTCAAAGTCAAAGATGAGGAAGAGTACTCTGCCTATGGTGTGGGTGGAGGAAATTACTGTATTTTGAATAATAATTGGCACCTCTGAATGAAGAAAATACAACAGAATAGATAATCAAAGCTGTTTCTTTAGTTTAATGTCTTGCGTGGCTTCTCTAAATACTATTAAGTTAATCATATCTGTGAAAGATACCTAGATTTTTACATCTTGAAACTAAGGTGCCTGGAGACTTAACACCATTGGTTGGCATGGTACTGAGCTGTGGCTATCAGAAGTCTTCTCAATAGAATGTTATTTTTAGTCTGGCCTACTGGTATGTGCTCTCCTCTGCTTCACTAACTGAGGCCAGGAAAGAGCCGTGTTAAGGCTGTGTAATGGGTCGCCTTTATTTTCATTGTTAGTATCTATGTAATGCTAAAGAATTCACACTGCTTCCAATCCAGCACTTAGGGGAAAGTCACATTTTACTTAGATCTCAATTTAGAGCCTAATCAAATGTATTAGGAATGTTACCTATTTCAATCCATTTAAATTTGGTTCACTAGAATCTAAGCTTTGGGATTGCTTACTTTTTTCAGCTTTTCATTATTCCCTGTTAGGAACCATTGCTTCCAGTCACTTACATGGTTATGACTGTTGACACAGGAAGAAATTTGTTTGCCTGGAAGAAATTTGTTTAGACCAAGAAAAAAATGGACTCTGAGGGGCTAATATTAACATTATTTTCATAATATTGGTCAGGTAATTATAGGAAGCTTTGTTACTAAAAATGTTCATTGGCTTTGTTTTTCCTTTAGATTTAATTGTGTAGTGGGGTTAAGGGAGTGAAAAGAGAGGGTAAACGATGCGAGTGTTCTAAAATTTGAACACTTTCAGGATAAACAGAAATGATACTCCTTAACTACTCTAGATAAAAAATAAGAATAATTTTTAATCGTTTGGATATTATGTTATCTTATCATTACTTGCTCTCCTTTTCCTTTCCCCTGGAAATAATTCTTATTTTTAAAAATAAAAGTGAATTAACATTACATTTTGTGGTGAGCACTTTATGATTCTCATGTTGAAATTGTTAGAAACGTCTTGGAGTGTTACAAAGCCAAGACTGAGGACCTCTGCTCTGTACCACTAGGTAAAGTGCCATTGAAGTGGTTAAATTTTAGAAGGTAGCTACACCAAACCTCATGTTTTCATAGATCCATTTGTATTCATATTATGTCTCTCTGAATTACATACATTTTTTGTTGTTGTTGTTGTTACAATAGTACAACGTGGTGCCTATGTTGTGTTTGGCTCAGCAATACACGGGTGGGCCAAGATGTCTTCTCTGCAGTGTCCTTTGGGTACAGTAAGGGATTGACACTCTGGTTGTTAAGGAGTGCTTGATACAGACCTCTGTATTATAGTAATTGAACATTATAGCTAAAATCAACCTCTTTCTTGTGTCGCAGCAATGTTTCTTTTGAGTTAGCAGGAGTGTTTTAGTATAAAAGAAGTCGACTCTAAACTCCATTCTGGCATAGCCCTTGCCTGTCTTATTGACTGCTGTATCCTCAGCACCTTGAAAGATGCCTAGAATGTAGAAGGATGAATGAATGAATGAATGAATGTTGCTATAAAATACATGAGATCTTCTCTCCTTGTGAGTCTCCATCTACCCTTCTTGCAAATTTTATTAGTCTCTATAATCAGAAATTGTAATGTGGGAACACAAGCCACAGTGGTTTTGTGTAAAGCATATTTTGAAAAGTTTATTCTAGAGAAATTTATGCTAAAAATTATAATTATGAGTCTGTATGAAGAAATTATCTCTTGAGAGTTTTTTAAATTTTATTTATTGGGGTGACATTGGTTAATAATTCTTTAGAGTTTTGCTTGTAGAATGAATATGGTTTTTAAAAGATTCATAAATGAAACTGTTCTGTAGGCTTATCTTACATGGAAAGAGACAAGGGAGGAAGATTAATGAGCAAAAGCAAATTAAGGAGAAACAGGAGACAGCTCTCACATGTGGAACTATAGCTTTATTATTAACTCAGTATTATTACAAAGTAACTTTTTTATTATAGGTTTTTACTTACTTGATTTCACAAATAAAAAAAATTGTTTTTGTTCTTTCAATCATTGAAAAGAAAACTTGATTTAAAAATTAATTCTTTTGTGCTTCTAAACTATTTACACAATTGTTTTAAAAATTTACAAAATTATAAAAATATTCATGTTTACAAACAGAATGATTTTGCGTCATATTTTCTTTGTATCTTTTAGCTAGTGTTTAAGTGCTGTATATTTTGTAGCACAGAATTAGATTTCTATTTTTAAAAAGAACATAGACTAGCTATGTTTCCAAAATGATATGAAATATTGGTGATCCCCGGATATGTGGAAGTTTTTTCTTTGATGGCTGACAATTTATATTGAGTCATTGTTTTATAGTGGCAATTTAGCTAGGTAATCTAATATAAATTTAAATGCATTTGTTTTAATAGCATATTTTATCTTTCTTGTCTTATTTTCTAATTGAAGAGAAGGGGCAAAAGCTAAGTTTGTATGGAATTTAAATTCACTTGGTTATAGTACTTAACTGTATTAGTCAATTTTTGTCAAAAAAGATGCACTAAAGTTTTCCTATTAAGGTTTTTAAGATTATTGATTGGAAAAGAGTTTGAAAATATCTTTTTGCCCCTGTTTCCCCCTAAATAGCCTTCTTGAAGTTTCTCTAAATTAGATTTTAAATGCCAATTAGGAGGTTGAGTATACTAAAATAAAAGCAAATGCAACCAAAATGGCCTCACCTTATGGCTAGTTAGGCTTTTGAGAGAGTAAGTGGAACCTTTGCTCTGAGCATGGCTTTGAGAAAGATATTCATCTTAATGAACACATTAATTAGAACCATAACTATTTATAAGATAATTAGAAACGAAGCTTGGTAAACTGAGCTTTTCCTGCAATTAATGGAGGATTAATTACTGGAGGTAATGAAGTGGATTTTTAAATGCATTAAGGTGAAGTACAGAGATGAGCAAGGCTTTGTGATAGTTGCATAATTATTTCAGGCTGTTTGAGCATAGCTCATATGAGATCGTTAATAAGCATCATTGCATCGTTATGTATGCACTTAAAAAGACTTACCACCAAAATGACTGCCTAATTATTTCTAATTGGCAGGACTCTGTGTAGTCATTGAGCTGTTTGTAGCCATTTTAAGGTTCATTTAACTATCCTTGGGGCCATGTGATAGATGGAAAAAGCTTCAGCTAACATGCTGGCCTTGGCTGGCGCCGTTAATCAATTTTGGTGGGCTACAGTTTAAATGCATTTGCTCATGCAAAGGTCAAAACCTGAAGTAGTCCAAGCAAAGTTTTGCTTTTTGAAGCCACTTGACTGTATTCATTAGCAATTAGTAAAATAATTGTGTCTGTCACTATATTTGGATTTCCATATGACTTGGTATTCTTTTATCACTGTCCCTTCTTATTCCATATTTGCTCCACTGGAAACCAAATATTCTTCCAACAAACCCTTTTAGCAACTTCAGTGTAGTGGCATATGTTCGGATATACTACCTTTCTTCATTCATTTGTTAGCTTAAACAGTGTAGTACATTTCAACACAATCATCTAATTTGCTCCTGATTGATTGCTGGTGAAAGTTTCTACCGAAGGACAACATTTTAGGGCTTTTAAGGACATCTCTAAGGAATTAGTCATTAAGCATTAAGGGAGGAAGTAAGGAGTAGTCAGATCGAATCCTGACATTTACCAGAGTTTTGTAGTTAGAAGCATCTATATCTAAGATGTTGAAAGCAAAAATTATATGTATATTTTCCCCTGCAAAGGGCACATGATGCAAGCAAGTTCTGTGATGAGGATAAGCTGTGCAATGTCTACACTTGTTTTTAAAGCTCATTCTTAAATAAGTATATTGCTAATCTAGTGCTTTTGTGGAATTTAGATATGTTTGAATGTCAATTTCAAGTGATATATCTTTGTTTATAATATAATTGATAGAAAATTTTTAATCTTCTATCAGATTTAATGTGACATCCCATTAGCTAAGCATCTGTAATGGTTTTCAATGAGCTTGTTGTCTTGTTACACATAATCATAACCATCTGTGGGATGTTGTCAAGGTATATATGCCATTAGAGCGGTTTAAGAAAACAGTGGTGAAGCAAATTGTAGGCTAATAAAATAAAGGTCAGTTATACCTCTTTGTTATGAAAAATGTGGTTCTAATCATTTCCTTAATGTTAATGCTTAAAGTTAAAATTATTTATGCAGAATATTTTAAAATATTGCCAACTTTATTGAAACTAGATTTGTGTATTTAGTTCCCTTAACAGTTTCATTATTCAAGAATTTGGGGGTTTAAATGTCAATCAGGCAGTGCATATTTCTTAGGAACTGACTTAATTACTGTGGATTTTAGTCTATTGTTTTAGTATTTAGAAACAAATGAATTGAACTACTTAATCTCTTAAATCAATCAACCTGTCCCCTGCTAGAATTATGAACTTCTTTTTAGTTTTGATAATGCCTTTTGAGTATTTTTAACACATATTTTGAGAAAGAGAAAAACATAAAGCTAGTGAATGGATTGCTTGTTTATATCAAATTCTACGAATTTAGACGATACCTTAGTAGAATTTGTTTTTTCTTGGTTATTAGGAAATGCTAATCTGTTTTTAAAGCATAGAATAAAAGAATAATTTAAAGGTTGGGATAGAATTGCCTTTTTATGTAACTAGAGATTCACATTCTATATATTGATCAACTTGTCACAGTTGTTTTAACCATTTGATGTTGTAAATTGAAATTTTAAATCCTGAATAAAGGGTCTGTTTTGTGTGGCAGTATATTTTCAAAACCTAATTTTAGGTGGTTATTTTAGGGAATGGTGGTTGTGAGACGCATTGCTCAACTTAAATAGGCAAAATGTTAATGTTTCACTTTAAGCAAATCTTTTTTACTTTTCTTAAGTTTGTGAAGAATGAATTTATGAAAATTACCAACAGTGTTCCAGAAAAATAGGGCAGTATTTTAATGTTATATTGTTGGCTCTTAATCTGAGTACTGAGGTACCTTGTACAATGCGGTTCTATAATTTTGCTCATATAGATGTATTATTTGCTAATTACATCATTATGAGAGGGATTCCTTTATTTTCCTACTTTCCTACTTTATTTTCTTTAAGAACACTGACAGAATCAAGGCACCCATGCACATTGGGGCTTGCTTTCACCTGCTGTTTTTTGAACTGTGATACAACATGAAACCCTGGTTAGCCTACTGGAGGATAAGAAACTACTGGTGCAGAGAGAGGGGAGACATCCCAGCTGAGTTGCAGTAAACCTATCAAGTACTTACTGTCATACGTGAGTGAGGCCATCCTAGATCAGGGCATAGCAAACTAGAGTTTACTCGCTTGCTGCTTGTTTTGGCCAATATAGTGTTTTTTTTTTATTGGTACACAGCCAAATTTATTTATATGTGTCTGTGACTACTTTCCTGCTACAATGACAGTTTAGTAGTTGCTACAGAGACTTTATGGCCTGTAAGCCTAAAATGTTTACTATCTGTCCCATTAAGAAAAAGTTTGCTGACTATTGTCCTAGACCATCTCACACCCAAGCCATCAGGCGACCTACCTGATCCCACTGACCACGGAAATTAGTGGCCATCTGAGATCATATAAAATTTTTAGCTGATCTAGAGAATAAATAATACATGTTTTATGCTTCTACGTTTTGAGTAGTTTATTATGCAATGGAAATTAACTGATGTAACCCTGAAGTGCAACTCTAAGAGAACAAGAGTGGTTTTTCCATGTGATTGGTTTAATCACTTTAATTTTGGCATTCATATTAAAATATCTTAGTGATTTTCATTATTTGTATTTACAGATCTTTTTAAAATGTTGGCAAAGGTTTTTCATACATTTTATTAAAATCATGGACAGAAAAAGGTTTATTTTATTAATGGATTATTATGCATTTAAAATGTTTTTGCAATTTTGATTATCAGTTTTTGGTACAAGTGCCTCAAGATTTGTTATGTAGATAATTATCAAAGTTAGTTTCTTGGCTGTTCAACTTGTCGCTTGTTTGTTAGTTGTATGTTGGAGGATATACTAAGTAGTTAACATTGCTCAAAAAATATTTTAGGGTACTTTATTGGACTTTTTGTATAGCTAATCTGAGCATTTGAATACATTTTCATTAAACTTCTAGAGTAAAAAAAGTATTGCTACCATATTTTTGTGTTTTGGTTGCCAATTTTTTTTTTTTTTTTTTTTTTTTATGTTTGAGAAGATTCAACATTACATTCTGAAAGAAAAAATTGGCTCTATCCCTGGGTTTCTCTTGGTTTACTAATGAATTGGATGGGTTATTCCTTCAGTTCAGACTCTAGTCTTTTTTATGAGGATCCTCGGTTTTCATAAGAGAATGCTACTTCTATTTCCATCTGGGGTCACTGTTAAAATATAGGTCTTTGTAGTAGCCACATAAAATAGTTGCCCACCAAGTACTTCTAGGGGTATAAACTCAAACTTACTGCTATGCAGAACCTTTCAAAACCTTTGCCAAGAAGAATAATATTAGAGAGCAATGCTTGGAGGATATATGGTATATCTATTTCTTTTTTAGTATAAAATCTACCCCTTATTTAAGCCCAAGTCTTATATCTTATATAGTCTTATATCTGGACTCATCATATTGACCTTCTCTGGAATTGATTTTACTGATTGCCTTTTGGCATGTGGCCTATATTTAGGGAAGTTATTGCAAATTGCCCTGTGAAATTCATTAGAGGGTTTATTTTAAGAATGATCTCAGGGTCAGGGATAGTTGTATTTGATTTGATAACCTGGTTTGATTTTATTTTGTGAACATTATGTTTTTACATCTTTTGAGTTAGCTGTTAGAGAGATTAAAGCCAGATTTTTGGTCTAATTTTAGAAAATGTAAGGGCTTTATGCTCTATTTTGCATATTATCCTCTTTCCTGCTTCTATTTTATTTTTATTTTATTTTCTTTTGTTCTTTGTTATCCCGTTTATAATTTTTATCTTTATTACATATTTATATTTTGGAACAATGTGTGAGCATATAAATAAGAAATTATACTTGAGAAGTCCTTTGGATTTACGGTGATTGAAGGATATATAGTGTATCAAGTTTGACAGGATAAAGTCCACATAGCCTGTTTCTCCAACTGATTACAACTAAACCTTCTGGATAAATGCTAAGAGAAGCTTCTTTACAACTTGGAAATAATAGTGGGTAGACTGGGGAGAATAGTCAAAACTTGAAGAATGACCCATATGCACTGAGTTGCCCATTTTTAGTTCCTCTTTATTGTCCCAGATTTGATCCAGAGAAGCCCCCTTCGCAGAATTGCACAGTGGCAAGGGCAGCAGAAACTCTTAGAGAAACCTCAATTTCTCACTAGAAGAGAAAAGGAGAGACCCTGTAAAGCAGAGACTGTAGGGGGAATCCTTTGTTTTTTGTTTGTATGTTTGTTTCTGTTTGTTTGCCCCTTTTTCTCCCCTAGTTCTGCCCCGAGGACAGCCCTAGATGTGGAGTGTGGAATCTTTGTTATTTTTTTCTTCCTCTTTTCTCTCAGTGTTTTGTGTACCTCCTGTTCACGTAGAACTGCGTGATGGTAGCAGAGACAGCTAAAACTCCAAGAAAAGCTCATATTTCTTGCCAGAGGACTGGAAAAAGGAGCTCCTGGGAACTGGAGAGTAGGGGGGCAATCCCAGTAAGGAGAGGACTGGAGAAAGATCTTATTCTGTGTGTGACTGGCCCAAGGACTGGGTTCACCTCTGAGCTGCACATAGTCAGACTCAGCAATACAACAAAACTGAAAATTGAACTGACATTGGAACTGTATAACAAAGTGAGGCAGAACTTTTGACCTAAACCTAACCAGGTTAGTTGCCTACTAAAACAAACAACAAAATTAATATTCTACATAGGATTTTAACAGGACCCAGAGTCTTGCAGCATAATATTCAGAATGTCCAGGATACAAGCCAAAAGCACTCAACATACAAAGAACCAGAAAAATGTGACCAAAATTTAAGGGAAAAGACAGCCAATAGATCCCAACTCCAAAATGAACCAGATGTTGGAATTAAAGTCAGATGAAGACTTAAAAACAGGTACTGTGTTTCCCCAAAAATAAGATTAGCTCTAATGCATCTTTTGGAGCAAAAATTAATATAAGACCTGGCCTTATTTTGCTATAATATAAGACCGGGTCTTATATAAAATAATATAATATAGTATAATATAATACCCAGTCTTATTTTACTGTAGTATAAGACTAGGTATAATACTAATCTAATCTAATCTAATCTAATCTAATCTAATCTATATAATACCTGGTCTTATTTTACTATAGTATAGGACCGGGTCTTATATAGTATGATATAAGACCAGGTCTTATGTTATTTTTTGCTCCAAAAGACGCATTAGAGCTGATAGTCTGGCTAGGTCTTATTTTCGGGGAAACACAGTATTATAACTATGCATATGAGGTAAAGGTAAACCCTTTTGAAATGAGTAGAAAGCTAGAACTTCTAAGCAGAGAAGTAGAAACTATAAAAGAGCATCAAATGGAATTTAGAGCTGAAAAATACAATATTTGAAATAAAAAACTTGCTGAGTGGGCTCAATATTAGAATGGAAATGACAGAGAAAAGAGTGAACTTGAAGATCGATAAACAATATAATCTGCAGAATAATAAGAAATAAATATGTTTGAAAATATTAATGAAAACTTAAGACTATGTGGAAAAATAACAAAATCTCTTACATGCATGTAATTATAGTCTCAAAATGAGAAAATAGAGTCTGGTAGAAAACATATATTCAAGAAATAATGGCCAAAATTTCCCCAAATTTGATAAAAGACATACATTTTTAGAATTAAGAACTTGTGAATCCTAACAGGATAACTCAAAGAAAACCATGCCTATTCATATCTTAATGAAATTGCCAAAGCATGTAATTGAGATTGTTTTAACTATTCATGATTTTACTATTGAATGAAATATTTGTCTTTGATATGTGTTTACTGTGCAGTGCCACTCACATATTCATTGATATATATTCTATTGTGCTTAACTGGGAAAAATAAGAAACGAGGAAAAGTGTTTCTTTTCTTGTGTAATTAATGAAGATAATTTTTTTAAAGAACACCTTTGGCATGTTGTATTGGATGAGACATTAAAGGAAAATAAATATGTTGGTAGTACATCTCTCCTTCAGACTTAGAGTTAGCTTTATAGTTGGTTGATTAAGTTGGCCACCCTAGGTTAAAAAGGTTAGTTAGCATATATTTATTCACATTTTAATTCAGGGAATGTGTTTTTGTGCCATTAAAAAGTTCCTAAACTTAAATACAGTTATTCGTAGGTCGTCATCTTTTAGTATGTTTAATCTAATTTTTAATGTTAGAAATAATGAGTCTTTATTTGAAATTCATTGTTAATTATTTTAATGCTTTGAGCTTAACATTTTAATATATGTGATTGGTGGGGCTGGACAATACAATCATTTGCTCACAACTCAGTCCTTCAGAATCTATTGAATTTTCCTAGCTGTGCAGAATCTGATGCTTTAACAAAGTAGGTACATACTTCACATTAAATGTTAATTTGAAATGACATTTATTTTTAATAAAAGCACAGTTATTTGGTACTGATATTCAAATATTAACTACCACTTTAAGGTCAACATCAAGTCTTATATTCTCTATAAAGGCTTTCCTGACCGCCATGCTTGCTTCCTACTCAGAGTATATGTGTGTGTGTGTGTGTATGTGTGTGTGTGTGTATTACACACACACATTAGGAATTAACCAAGAAATGTTCTTGGCAGCATTATTTATAATAGCTTAAAAGTGGAGCAACCCAAATGCCTATCAACAGATAAATGGATAAAAAGTGTGGTATATCCATACAGTGGAATATTATTCAGCAATATTGCACTGAATAATAAGGTACAAGTTACTGATATGTGGTAT
Source organism: Rhinolophus sinicus (assembly GCF_036562045.2). Taxonomy (NCBI): domain Eukaryota; kingdom Metazoa; phylum Chordata; class Mammalia; order Chiroptera; family Rhinolophidae; genus Rhinolophus; species Rhinolophus sinicus. The sequence goes on from NC_133751.1 coordinate 27,923,131, forward strand.
GACTTGGGTAGACCTCAAAAAACATTATGTTAAGTGAAAGAAACTGGATACAATAGTTTATATAATGTATGGTTCCATTCATGTGAAATGTCTAGAAAAGACAATCTATAAATACAGAAACTATATTAGTGATTGCCTAAGGTAGGGTGAGGGAAGGGGATTAATAGTAAATGAGTATGAGGGATATTTTGGGGTGATGAAAATGTTCTAAAACTGGTTGCACAATTTGGTAAATTTACTGAAAAATCATTGAATTGTACACATAAAAGGGATGGATTTATAATATGTAAGGCATGTCTCAATAAAGTTACTAAAAAAACCTCAAGGGCATGAGATAGTGTATTTTATCTCATAATTGGCATTGTAGCCATGTCAAGATTTAGCTTAATACTTGACATTTTGATAGCTACTTAATGAAGAATTGACTTAATTTTTAATTAGTTGAGCTTTCAACATTAAACTGAGCTTAGAACCTAGGAGAATATTCCAGAAAGTTGAGTCCCAAACCAGTAAGATAGATCAAATTTATTAAAGCTTTTTATTCATATCAGATAATAGATAAAAATACATAAGTCATAAGTGTTCATTCAGCTCAATGAATTATCACAAAAAGAACATGACTGTTTAAACACTAGTGGGGTCAAGAAGTATAATATTAAGAATACCCTTAAATCCCTGCTCATACTCCCTGACAATCATTACTCTCTTTTAATTCCTCAGATATGTGGATAATTGCCAATGACAGTCACTATACTGACTTGAGTTTTGCCTATTTTTGAACTTTGTATAAATGGACTCATTCAATGTGTAATCTTTTATGTCTGGCACTTTTTGTTCAACATTGTTTATGAGATTCATTTATGTTGTTTCATGTAGATGTAGTTCATTATTATATACTCATATTATTCCATAATACAACTGTGCCACAATTTATTTATCTAGTTTACTGATGATGGGCAGCTGGGTTATTTCAATTCTTGGTATTACAAAGAGTGGTACTAAAAACATTTTCCTACGTGTCTTTTTTTGCCTGTGTGCGTTCCCCAGGAGTGGAATTGCTGGGTCATAGAATGTGTGTATGTTCAACTTCATACCAAACTATTTTCCAAAGTGTTTTGTACTCATTTAAATTCCCACTAGGTGTGTATAAGAGTATCCTGTGGCATCCCGTAGCATTTGATATTATGAGTTATTTTAACAGTTTTGTTGGATCTGTAGTAGTATCTGTTTGTGTTTTAATTTTATTCCCGTTTGACTAATGAAGTTGAGCACATTTCCATGCATTTATATTCTCTATTATGAAGGGCCTGTTTAAATCTCTTGTCTATTATTTATATTAAGAGGTTGGTTTCTTAATGATTTATAGCAGTTTTAAGTTTTTTTAATGTATTCTGGTTATAAGCCCTCTGTCTGTCAATATGTACCATATGTTGCCATGTCTAATGCGCATTTTTTTGCCCAGATTTGTGAGGGAAAAATAAGAATGCACAGTATACATGGGTACTGTGTTTCCCGAAAATAAGACCTAGCCGGACAATCAGCTCTAATGCCTCTTTTGGAGCAAAAATTAATATAAGACCAGATCTTATATAATTACAAAACACAAGAACAGATAAAAGGTACCCGGTCTTATAATAAAATAAGACCGGGTCTTATATTAATTTTTACTCCAAAAGATGCATTAAAGCTGATTGTCCGGTTAGGTCTTATTTTCTGGGAAACACGGTAGTACTAATTCCATATCTATATAAATGTTTTTAATTCTTTTATTTATGCTTATGAGTTAAAAGTGTAACTCTAGAAATCAATAACAATATCTGTATGCAAAATAATACCCTGGAATACAATAATCGGTTTTGTTGAAATTACGATGAACTTGCAACAACGAAGAGTTCTTGGCCTTTTATGATGCGTAAATATCATAAATTTGTTACTGGTACATAAAACTTCTTGTACTTTTTATCTGTTCTTGTGTTTTGTAATTATTTGTTACCTAAAATTTCTTGTATCATAATATGTTAAAAAATAAATGGTATAATTCCTTTATCATACAAAGAACAAGTCCCTAAATGTAAACAAGTAAAAATTTGAATTAAAAAATTTAAACGAAAGACTTTTTTCCCTGAAAGATTGGGCCAAAAATGTGGATGTACATTATACATGGCAACATACGGTATTTCAACTATCTTTTTCCACTCTGTGGCTTGTCTTCTTACTGGTGTCTTTTGATCAGGGTGTCCCTAGTTTAATGTAGCCTTTCCTTTCTGGTTAGTCTTTTTCATGTCTGTCTGTTTGTTTATTCATTCATTCATTTACTCCATTTTTCAATTCAATTGTCTTTTCAAAGAAAGTATTCCCTACCCCAACACCATGAAGAAAACCTCTTAATAACTCTATAGTTTTACCTTTAACATTTAATTCTGGAATTTATTTTTATGTGTATGGATCCATGTGTATGTATGATGTGAAGTTTTTTGTTTTTGTTAAATCATCATCCAGTTGATCCAGTATTACTTATTGAAAAGACTTTCCTTTTTTCATTGCTTTATGGCTATTATCCAAATGAGTGCCCATATATATGCATAGCTCGTATGATTTCTCTATTCTGTTCCATTGATCTGTTTATCCTTACACTAATACTACAGTCTTAATTAAATTAAGTCTTGATATAAGATAAATTCTTCTACCTGCTTTATTTTCCGTAAGAGTATGTTACGTAATTTTGACCATTTGTATATCCGTATAATTTTTAGAATCATCTTGTTTATTTCTAAAAAATATATATACTGAGATTTTGATTAGGATTTTATTGGCTCTATACATTAATATGGAGAGAGTTGACATCAGATTTTTTATTTTTGTGTGTGTCAGGAGTTTGTTGATTTATTTAATTTTTCAAATTTATTCGCAGAAAGTTGTTTCTAACACCTTATCTTTTTGTTGTCATAGATGCCATTGTCATGATCCCTTTTCCATTTCAGAATCAGTTATTTGAGACTTCTCTCTGTTTTTCTTGATCAATGTCACAAAGGATTCATTAATTATTCAGTTTTTTTCATACTATTAACTTTTAGTTTTACTGACCTTTCTCTTGTTTATTTTATAATCATTATTTTTTGTTTGAATTATTTTCTTCCTCTTTTTTTGATTTAATTCACTGTTCATTTTTTAATGAATTCTTGAGGTAGATGCTTAAATCATTGGTTTTATAGTCTTTTTCCCCCCATATGTCCATTTAAAGCTATACATTTTCTCTAAACACAACTTTTTTTTTAAGCGGAAGTTTAAAAAAATTAAAATTTATTGGGGTAACATTAGTTAATAATATTATATAAATTTCAGGGGTACAACCTTATAACACATTTGTATACTCTGTCATGTACCCACCACCCGAAGCCTAGTTTCCTTCCTTCACCTTGTATTTAACTCCCTTTTACTCTGTTCGTCCTCTCCCCACCCTCCTTCCCCTGTGGTAGCTACCATTCTGTTGTTTGTATGTATGAGTTTGTTTTTTTGTCTGTTCATTTGTTGCTTTTAGTTTTATATCCCACATATGGATGAAATCATATGATCGTGTCCATTTTGTCTGACTTATTTCACTTAGCATAATATCTCAAGATCCATCCATGTTGTCACAAATGGCACCATCTTAAACATACCTTTGACTGTATCCCGTAAGTTTCATGTATATTATTATTATCATTCATTTAAACGTATTTTCTGATCTTCATTGTGATATCTGCTTTAAGCCATGGGTTGTTCAGAAGTACATTTTCAAATTTCCAAACATAACCTTTTTTTCCTTCTAGTTTTATCTTTCTGTTCCTATTTTCTGACATGATTTTATTTTGGTCAGAGAACACATTTTGAACACGTAATCCTTTAACATTTGAGACTGCTTCATGATGTATCATATAGCCGATTTTTGTAAATGTTGTGTATGTATCTTAAAAGAAGGTGTGTATTTTCAGTTATTGGTAGAATTGTTATATATATACTGATTAGGTTAAATTTATTCATCTTGTTCAATGTTCTTTTCCTGTACTGATCATTTTGTCTGCTTGTTCTCAGTTACTGAGAGTCATGTGTTAAAATTTTTCCTTGCTCTGTATTAATGTATCTTGAGGCTATATTATTATGTTTGCCTACAAATACAAAATTGTAAATCTCTTGAGCTTTTTTTCATTGTAAAACATCTGTCGTCTTCTATAGTAAATGTGTTTGGTTTTAAAATCTCGTTTGTCCGATATGAATATTTTGGTTAGTGTTTGCCTGGTAGATCTTTTCCTGTCCTTATGCTATCAAATTTTCTATGCTCTTATGTTTTATATGTTCCTTGAGAGAAACTTTTGATTTGTTTTGCTTTTTTCTTCCATTGCTTGATTTTTAATTGGGTGTTGGTTCTATATTTGTGATAAATTAACAAATATTTTCCCCAGTGGTAATATCTTGCAAAACTGTAGTACAATTTCACAAGCAGAATATTGACATTGATATAGTCAAGATAGAGGACTGTTATATCACCGTGAGAATCCTTCATGTCACTGTCACAGCCACATGTACTTCCTTCCCTTTTGCTTGTACCCCCTTAACACATGACAACCAATCTGTTCTTTTCTATAATTTTTGTCATTTAACAGTGTTATGTAAGTGGAATTGTAATCTTTGGGATTGGCTTTTTTCACTCAGCATAATTCCCTGGAGATTTATCCAAGTTGTGGTTGTGTATCAATAATTTGTTCTTTTCATTTTTGAGTAGTATTTCATGGTGTGGATGTACCACAGTTTTCGCCTGTTGAATCTCTGTCAGTCTGGTTTATTTTCAGGTTTTGGCTGTTATGAAGAAAGCTGCTATAGTAATTCATGGATAGGTTTTTGTATGAACATAAGTTTTCATTTCTCTGGGATAAATGGCCTAGAGAGTAATTGCTGGGTTTATAGTAGTTTGCATGTTTAGTTTTGTAAGAAACTGCCAAACTGTTTTCCAGAGTGGCTGTAGCATTTTACATTCCAACCAGTAGTATATGAGCCGTCCAACTTCCCAACTTCTCTGTATTCTCTCCAGCATTTGATGTTGTTACTATTTTTTCTTTCTTTCTAATTTTAGCCCTTCTGATCGGTGTATAGTGATATTTCATTATGGTTCTAGTTTTCATTTCCCTAATCGCTAATGATGTTGAACATATTTTCATGTGCTTCTTTGTGACCTGAATATGCTCTTTGGTGGAATTTCTGTTAATGTTTTTTGTTCATTTTCTAATGGAAATCTTTCTTTAAATCTTTTATTGGGGAATATTGGGGAACAGTGTTTTTTCTAGGGTCCATCAGCTCTAAGTCAAGTCATTGTCCTTTAGTGTAGTTGTGGAGGGGGCAGCTCAGCTCCAAGTCCAGTTGCTGGTTTCAATCTTTAGTTGCGGGGGGCGCAGCCCACCATCCCATGCGGGAATTGAACTGGCAACCTTGTTGTTCAGAGCTGTGCCCTAACCAACTGAGCCATCTGCCTGCCCCTCTTATGGAATTCTTTATTTGTTCTTTTTACTGATGAGTTCTGAGGGTTTTTTTTTTAAACTGTTGTGTTTAGAGTTCTTTGTATATTCCAGATTTTAGTTCTTTGTCAGATACATGGTTTGTTTCTCCAGTCTGTAGCTTGTCTCTTCACAGGGTCTTTCAGAACTGAAGTTTTAAATTTTGATGAAGTTCAGTTTATCAAATTTCCCTTTTATGGATTGTGTTTTTGGTATCAAATCTAAGAACTCTTTGCCAAGTACTAGAATCCACAATCTTTTCTCCTATGTAGGTCAAGGTTCATTTTTTGGCCATATATCTATATATTATATATCTATATATCTACATATCTATATCTATATCTATATCTATATCTATATCTATATCTATATATATCTATATATCTATATATCTCTATATATATATTTGTTGTTGTTGTTTGTTTGTTTGTTTTTGTTTGTTTGTTTAAAGCTTCTCTGGTGACTGATGAGAGGCCATGGTTGTGAATCACTGGACTAGATGATCAGCAAAATTATTTCAGGCCCTGAAGTTTTCTGAAATACTTTTCTCAAACTGTATTAAGGAGCACTAGATGTTAATTTGGGCTTTAAGGACAAGAGAACAAAATGAATTTGGTAAATGTGGCATAGTAAGGATCCTTCTTGGAACTTCATAATATGACTGGCTTAGAGTCAGAATTCTGGATACATGAGAGAAATTCCTTTTTTCTGGGGAAGTGAGGGAGGGTGTTTAGGAGGGTGTGATGGCAGAGTCATCCCAGAGTAGAGGAAAATGCTGCAAATCATGGTTTTTTGTGTACTGGATTATTTTCTCAGTTCCTTGCATAAAATTGGGAATATATGCATTCATTTTTCTGAAAACTAATGATTAAAAGAATTCACTTTGTTGAACTTTTCTTAGCTGTTATTTTCAGATTGTGAACGATACAAAGCAATGTAAATTTGAACCAAAAATGTTTATAGTGTCATTATAATTTATCTGTTAGTTATACATAGGCCATTTTATTAGGAAGAAGGGACAATCATTAATTTCCAATATTTATTAAGATAATTTAGATACACGGAAAACAAGTTAGATAATTATTTAAGTGAATTTATTAAGGAAAATATTAAATAATCATGCAAGATTATCCTAGAAGACAGGGCAAAAATTGAGAAAGTAATATATGAATTTATTTATTCATTTTCACAAATATTTGAGAGTCTTCTGTGTGAAAAGGCACAGTTCTAGGCACTTAGGATATGTCAGTTAAAAGACATTGCTTTGTAGAGTTTACATTCTAGCAAGGAGGATAGTCAATAAGCAATAAGCATAAAAATAAGTAAATTACATAGAATTTAGGTTTAAAGCAGTTGAAAACAGAAAGCTAGAACAAGGTATGGGGCACTGGGAGTTGTGGTGGTCAGGGGAGAGCTCAGGTTTCAGTATTTAACAGAGTGGAAATGAGAGAGTTTAATGAAAAGGTGACATTTAGGCAGAGATTTGAAAGAGGTGAGGGTGTCTGAGATGCCTGGGGGAACAGTGTTAACACTGTGGGAAGAGCCTGCAAAGGCCCTAGGCAGTCAAGTGACTGGTGTGTTTCTGTCTTCTGAATTTTGTAAGTTAATCACAAATCATTTATAAAGTTAATAATGTCAAACATACAATTGGCACTTAATGAACATAAGTTAATTTTATAAATACCTTTTCTTAAGGTGGAGGGGAAACTCCGCACCTGGGGTTCAGAATGGCTAGTCAGTAGGCCTGAGACTGCAAACTTTGTTTTAAATCCCTTCATAACACATTCTTCTTGGTATTGTGGCCTCTGCCTTACACAGGCCCAAACAGGAGTACTTAAAGCAGTCTTAGGTTTCCTCAGACCACCAGAGCTAATATTATAGGGCGAGTGTTAATGAAAAATCCTTTGAGTTTTTGTGGAAACCTTTTTTATTTTAAGGCTTCTTTTTGCCCAGATTGAAAGTGCTTTGCATTCAAGGAAAGAATGGTTCAGATAATAATTAGAATTCCTTTTTTTTCTGACTTAATATGTTGAATATTATTATTTCTCCCTTAAGGATAGGTATTTCAACTTTTACAGCTTTTATTTTTCATGGGTAGCATGTGTTTAAAGGAAGTTCAAATCCAGTTGTATTCTGGTTTTACTAATGACTTGAGACCTTTATGAATATCAGTTATGGTGTGGTATCAGTATTCTGTACAGTAATGCTAGAAAGTACATTTTTGAATAGTAGACTCTGTGTCCCACACTGTCCTGGTTTGATAGTTCCCAACGTCTAACTTTTAAGTTTATTCTGTTTTCCTTCTATATCAGCTCGTCAGTTGTCACTACTTCTAACACTCCTACTTTAATCTGTATCAGTGGAGATAAATGTAAGTAATTTAATGGGAAAGTAGCTTACTTTCTATTTAATTATCTATAAGAAAAGGTTTGGGTGATAATTTGAGGATTTTAAAGTTACTTTTCAAGATAATAAACTAGGTTTTCATATTCTTATTTTTTCAACACCAAGTTAAAGTAAAGTGACACTTGCAAAGTTATTTTTTAAAAATATGTAACTTCTTCTTCCCTTAATCAGCAGCGAAAAGGGAACTGAGTGATGGCTTAAAAAAAGAAGTGCCTTTATATTTACCTGTGTAAGTTTATTGTCTAGTGAACTTACGGGGGTTTAGTTAGGAAGTTATATTTTTGCTTGTCTTGTTAAAAAAGTAAAATATCAGCTTAAAATAGTTAGACATAATTATATATTGAAGCCATTTCTTTTTATGAAGGACCTTTGGGAAAAAAGGAGTTGCATATAAAAGTAAGAAAAGTAAAATGATAATTTACAAGTTTGAATATGAACCTAAAGATTTATTCTTGGTTTTAATGTTGATAAAAATCCACACATTATAGGTGCTATTGAGGTGGGGTCCCACCTTTAGATTTACTTTCTTGTTGATGCTATTTCCAATAGTATACAATCAATTATTTATACTGCCTCTTGAATTTAAATATGGGAATACCTTGAAATCATTCTGGAAACATGCAGGGTAAAGATCCAGGGGGAAAACCAGGAAAAAGTACGATTTTTGAATTTTCAATTAACTATTTAAGATGTACTTACACAGTTCTACCTTGCCTTTGTTTCCTCTTTTGTCTTGGAACAACACCTTAAAGACACAGACAGATCTTTTTAAAATCGCCTCTGCTACCTGTTATACTGTATATGGGGGAAACACACACTGGGATTATTTTTAAATTACACCAAATCAAGAAATAAACTAACATATGCCTTGTTTTCAAGTATTCTTTCTCTTGTGTATGAGCCTACAATACAATACAATACAATACAATACAATACAATACAATACAATATGCAATACACTACAATATACTACAATACACTATACTACACTACACTACACTACACTACACTACACTACACTACACTACACTACAATACACAATAATGCTGGGTGTACCTGACCTGTTTTTCATTTGTAAAATGTGGTGACCATTGAGATAAGTTTCATGCCCCAGGCTTCTAGTTTTCTCTGATTCTTTTATTACCATTAAAGCTTTTGTTGGGCACTTAAAATATTGACATAAGCAATTTAGAACTTGTTCACAGATTTGGAAGAGAAGCAAAAAACAAGGGAATTGGAAATCCTTACTTAAAGGCAGCATAATGCATGCAATCTGATTTGTAAACTATCAGTCTTTCCTTTTAAGTTATGTTTTATGCAGTTGCATTGAATGAAGTCTTGTAGCAAGTTACTTGAGGCTTTTTAAAAATAATTTAAAAAAACGTTTTTAGTAAATAACTTTAGACTGTTCAGTGTCTTAAACTTTTCCTCCAGCTTTATAATCCAGAATTTGCTATGTAATTAATGAATATTAAGATTTTTTGCTTCTCTTAGTTTTTATCTATTATGAATAAGGAAGTAATCTTTTAATGGAAACAATTATTTTGGTGCAGAATGATTTGTATTTTTTCCTCTTATTTTTGAATACGAAGTAATTATTAATGTTAGTTATAAAATACATAAAGTTATTCGAGTTTCATTTTACAATGATATTTGTTATTAAAAAATTTGTTTGATGCAGGTATTCCATGAACCCTTAAACATTTTCATGTACAGATTTAAGTTTTACAAATTAGGAAGTGTGCTGTTATTTTTTTAATTTCCAAAAACAGGGTATCATAATCAAAATTCATGTTTAATAATTGAAATTTGTACATATGGACCTTATTATTTAAAGAAAATTTTAAGTTTACTGTCTTTGATAACTAAGTGGAATGGTATACTTGTACATTATTAAGCTGTGTGATGAAACAATACAATTTTAAGGTACTAATTCACTTAGTTGATAAGCATTCTCCTATTTAACTCTTTCCCACACATACAAACAAGGCAGGAATTTGCTTCATTTTATTTTGGGAAATTATAATTTTCTCTTACAAATATTGTTGCTCTGTTACTTAAAGACTTCTTAAAACATTTTGCCTTTGAAAAAAGAACTTATCTTTTATACATGTAAAAATGAAAAACATAACCTACTAATGAAATTATTGGCCAGGTAAACACTTTAAGTTTTAAAATTATGTATTCCACTTCTATACTTAAAGTGATGATTTTAGTGCTAATAAGAGCTAACAAGTGTGATCTCATACTTATTGTGGGCATCTATGAAAAACCTCATCCAAAAGTCATAAGGTTTAAAATATAATGCCGGTAGCTCCCAGTTGCTAAAGAATTTCATTTGCTGATTTTATTCTTTTACTCCTTTGTAATTTAAATGCCTTTATTTAAAAAGTTTAACTTAAGGATATTGTAAAGTATATAGCATTTTAAGATTAGATGGTATCCAGAACATACAGTCCAGTGAGTTAGTCCAATGTAATTGGAGGAATTATTAAATGACACTGACCTCATTTCCTTTAGAACAATGAAAATTAATAGTTTCACATTTTATTAGGCTGATATTCCAGATGTAGTGTACATTTAATTAAGTGTAGTTTCCTTTTAGTTATGGTATGTGTATCTGTTTTTTGTCGCAAATTCTTTCTAGTTTTACAGTTTTCCACATGTTTTCTTTCACCATTTATGATTTTTTCAAAGCAGAGCTATAAGGATTTAAATCACTTTAGCATGCAGCAAAACAGTTCCCATTCAAACAATAAACGCCATTTTAAAAAGCCTTTAGATCTTCTGTCACTTCATAAATATAAATGTATAAAAACGTTATGCAGTTGTAGTGCCCACCTGCTAATTAAATGCAGATTTTTCTCAAACTTGTTTAAAAATCTGTCTATTTGTTTCAACTATGTCTCTGTTCAGACTACATATGGCCCTTGTGAAACTAATTATGCTTATGGAGCAGCTGTTAAATTTAGTGCAACTAATTTTATCCAATATTTTACATTTTAATTGATTACCTGTGAAGAAATTAGCAAATTAACACTTATTGTACAGTAACTGAATCGTCTTTTATGGTTACTTTCAGATTTAACAAGTGAGCCAGGCACTGATGGAATAAAGACATTTCTGGGAGTTTTAGATAGGAAAGTTATTGGTGGACCTTGATTATCTGGTGTGAAAATTTAGGAAGACTGATGAGTGATGCCAAGCATCTGTGTGTTCTGTATCTTAAACATGAGAAGCAGATTGGAAAGTAATGGCGTTTTCGCAGAATTTTGGTAACATATGGGCTTATCTGGATCTAAGAAGTCTTTGAAGATCTTTGAACTTGACTAAATGACTTAACCTTTGGCATAGTGGGTGGGTTATATGCTTTTTTAGGGGGGAGGTATTGGCATTTTGCATTTCTCTTTTGCTTTTTTCCCTCTTCCTAATTCTACCTTATAATATCTTAAAATGGGGGGACTGGAGATGATTGGGAATTTTTGAAGATTGACATGATGAGAATTCCAAGATATTAATTTGACTGGATACATCTATAATAAAGTGGGGTTAAATCTTTTGATAATGTTTCAGAAGTGAGTCTGTGTAGATATTTATTTTCTGTTTTATAGATTTAATTTGAAAATGATGCTGCAATCAGATCTTACTGGCAGTGTGTTGTAGTTTGAAAGGATGTGGACAAACCTGGGTTCAAATTTCAGCTCCATCACACATTGGCTTTTTGACCTGTGAGCTTTTCAGAGTTCAGTTTTCGCAAAGCAAAAACCAAACTAAACCAAAAAAAGGGGAAAAAACAAAAAGCAAAGAACCCAACAGAAAACACCCCAACCCTGTCTATTCCCAAAGCAAGAAGAAATGTCCCCAAACAACAAAAGGAGATGACAGTGATAATTATATGTTTAAAAACTCCAGAGAATTAGAAGAGGTAGAATAGATGACTATAGCTAGCATGCTTCTGAGCACGTAGACGGTCCTTAGGAATAATAGGCTCAAATGTCATGCTCTGTAACTTGGCTAAATAAGAGATACACTAGCAAGCACATACTTGTGCGTGTTTTAGAGCACTGACTGTTATGGTAAATGAGAGATTGGTTTTGATTTTTATTTACCAGCTTTGAATTTTGATAACTCAGTTAACTTGATGTGAATTATTAGGTCCAAGTAAATATATCTGGAATCGTTATAAGAAGTATTTCAGTTGGGGTACTGTACCACCAGCTCTGTTCACAAGCACTTGCTCTACAGCAACTTGATCCAGGGCCCCTGCTGAGGACAGTTCACTTTGGTTCTGCAGTTCAGAACAAGTGGCAACTATACTGATCTAGACTTTTCTCTAGGGCAGACTATTAACCCACTCAGTTCATCTTAGTTAAAATTCAAAATGTGTGTAGGTTTCCCCAAAGAAATAGCATTGTTGTTGGTGATGTATTTCTCCATTCTTCTTCGTCATTTCCACCAAGGGTTTCTCAACTTTATTACTTTTTTGGAAGAATCAAACTTTGTCTTTCTTAATCTTCTGGTTCATTAATGTTTGCTTTTTTTCTTTATTTCTTTACCGTCTGTGAGTACAGTTTTCTGTTCTTTTTCTAACTCCTTTAGATGGATGCTTAGATTATTTCTTTTAGCTTTTATTCTTTTCTGTGTATTTAATACTGTAAATTCTTCCCTTTACTGTGCTTTAGCTGTAGCCTACACATTTTTGATATGCCATATTTTAGTTTTCATTCAGTTCAAATTTAAAAATATCCATTGTTATTTCGTCTTTTCCATGAGTTATATTGATAACTTAATTTTCAAACATTTGGAGGCTTGTCTTATTTTTCTTTCTTTTTTGTTTCTAATTCCACTGTAGTGAGAGAAAATTATCTGAATACCTTTCATCTTTTAAATGTGTTGAGATTAGCTTTATAGCCCATCATAAGGTTTATTTTAAGAAATACTACAGGTATACTTCCTAAAAATGAATATTACACAGTTAAAAAGGTGGATTTAACTATTTGTTCAAATCTTCTATATCTTTATTTTTAATTTTCCTTTTAAAATCTGCTTATTTTATCAGTTAGTGAGAGATCTCCGTGGATTTGTCTGTTTAACTTCAAGTTCTGTCAACTGCTTTATATATTTTGAGGCTATATTATTAAGAGTATGCAAATTCAGACTTGGTTTATATTATTTTTTGAGTGACTTTATCATCATCATAAGTCTCTATTTCTATAAATACGAGTAGTTCGTATCTTAAAGTCTACTTTGTTTGATATTGATATAATTTGACCATCTTTCTTTTTGTTAATGTTTGCATGATATCTTTTGTCATTGTTTTACTATAAAACTTTCTTTGTTTTTGTATTTAACGTGTTTATTTTGAAAGCTGTCGATAGTTTGCTTGTTTTTAGTCTGATGGTCTTTTTCTTTCAATTGTATTGTTTAGTCTATTTATGTTTATTGATTACTGTTATATTTGGGTTTAAATCTCCCATCTTATTATTATTTTTTTCTGTTTGTCCAATCCACTCTTTTTTATACTTTCTTTGGATTAATTGTATTTCGTTTTCTTCTTTATTGGCTTGTTAAACATTCTTTTAATTTTACTTTGAGTGCTGAACTTGAAATTGTAGCATGTCCTTGACTTTAGAGTGTAACATAAATTAGTATTTTTAGCACTTTTTTTCCTATAGCTTTTATACTTAAATAGCTGACTAGATGTACCACGTTTCCTCCCCATTGAACTCGAGGAAAATTAAAGCCATTGTTTTGCTGTGTATCTTGCAGTTGAGAAGACTGATGCCGACTTTCTTTGTTGGTGACTTGATCAGGGTATTCTTCCTTTATCATTAATGTGCAGTAACTTCATCAGGCTATCTCACAGTTGACTATGGTTAATCCATTTCCCCAAATACACAGTGGACCCTTTCTACACGTAGATTCTTTTAGTTCCAAAGTGTTCTTGGATTATGATTGTAATATTAGTTCTCTTGCCTTGTTTTTTCTCCTTCTGGAGCCTCAGGTTAGAAATTAATTTTCTGCCTCTTCTTTCTATTACTTTTATTGATCCTTTTGACTAGTTTTATTTGATAAAAGTTTATTTTTCTTGGGTCTTTTATCAGTAACATCTCTGTCTCTTATTATATGCTATGTTTAATTAATGTTGAAATTTAATGTTATTGTCTCCTCTGCTTTATTGTTTTTTTGTGGAGCATATTTGTATTACCTGAAAAATTTGATTCTACCTTTGTTTCTCTTCTTACAGTTGCTTTATATGGATGTTGAATTTTTTTTTTTTGTTCATGATAATGTGAAGCGTTTTCCTGAATCAGCAATAACAGACAATTCTATGGATGGAGTAAAGGTTTTGGGTGATTTATAAGGTTACTTGAATGGTGCTGAACTATTATTAACACAGTGCGGTGGAGTTTCTTTAACAAATGGGGAACTTTCTGGAAAAAGCTAGGCCTATTTTCAGGTCCTTGGATGCCATCTTGGTTTTATAGAACCCTGAGCTTCAGCACCTTGTTTTATAGTTTTTCTTTCACCACCATACCACCAATGGACACTTCTCTTTTCAAAGTGTATCTCTTCCCTAGAGTGTAGGTCCTTTTTAAAAGTTCCCCTTATTATTAAAGTTTTAGTTGGATTTTGGTTGCGGGTGAAAGTAGATGTCCATGTTCAAAATGTCATCTTGACATGGAATCCGTATTAGTTTATTCCAGGTGTAATTTTTAAATTTAATTTTAATTACAGTTTTATTTGATGGTAAATATAGCCTTTAGTCATAGAACTATACTAAGAGACTATTTGAAGTACTGTATTTCTTTGAGGGATAAAATATTAGGATATTTATTTTGATTACATGTGCTTAGAACTTATTAGCCAATTAAGAAACTTGACGAATTGGTTCTTGTGGGCAGTAATTCATTTTATGTAGGGATGTTACAGTGATTCTTCCTATTTTGTAGATATTGAAATCATTTATCTGGTATAATAGGACATTTTGCTGTCCATTTATTGCTTATATATTGTGTGTTCTAGAGTGCCACATTTTTTATCAAATGTCTTTGCTTATAATATATCTCCATATTGGCTTTGGTACTCCAGAGATTTCTGGAGTGATTTATCAGAACAGTATTTATTTAAGGAATGAGGGACAAGTTCGCATCTTAAATTTTAGTATAGTTTCTTTGACTTTTTTTGATTGTCTGGTCAAAGTGGGAAATCTCTTTGATCTGTTACTTTCTTCTTAATGGAGATCTTTCAAATATATAATTAAAATTACTTATTTAATAAAGTAAATTGAGTTGTTCATATGTCTAGGATGTGAGTTTTCCTCAAAATTGTATAAAATAATTATCATGACAACTAAGAAGTCAGCAGCTTAATTCATTTTAATCTGTGATTTGGTGGTCCTTTATAATAACCTTTAATAATGTTGTTTTGTCTGTGTTTTCATTTGCTATCTTTTCCCTGTATATTCTTTCTAGAGTCATCTTTTGCTTCTGGTAGCCTATCAGCAAGATTAAGAGGCCTATAATATCAGGACTAAAATAATGAACATTAAGACATTGGGGGGAAGTTCCAGTGGCTTATATAACATAGTGATATTTTAAAACTCATTACTTTTTTTAAATTTGACATCATGGGTGACAACTTACGGGTCTGCTGTTGCTAGTATCATAGTTCATTGAGCCACACCAGCAATATTTATAGATGAATATTTGAGAGTGGCAGGGGTTGCTTGTATGAAGTCATATGATGAATATTGAGCAAGATATTTTTGGAGAATGGCAGGCATTTGCTTTCTACAATACAATCTTTGTGTTAGGGAAAACCATGGGATCAGTTTGGAGATAATTGAGTTTATTTCATCAATTGGGTAAATTGGGAAGATCTAAGATTGGAAAAGTTGGTGCTATGGGGAGATAATATTATAATTTATAGAAGGTTTCTAATTGCAGTGTCCAGCTTTGCAATGACGGTGCTAGAGTGATCATACTGTCCGTTTTTTCTGGGACAATACTAATTTAGACCTGTTGTTCTTATAGTGCCCTACTTGTCTCTCAAAAATATGCCTTTTTTTCCTCTGAAAGCTTGGATGCTAGGTGATATGATTTCCCCATTAATAGCAAACTAGTGAAGGTCATGTATTTGGCTACTGAGGGTTTTCCTGTGGAGAAGACATGGATCGTTAGCCAAGATTATTATTATTTACCTTCCTCTATAAGAAAAATCTGTTAAAAATGTGAGCAATCCTTATGCCAGCCTTAAGATTTTAAAGGTCCGTTAAAATCAGAATGCTGCTCTTTAATGGATTAGCTATGGTATGAGGGCAACATATTTCATATGCTTCTGATTCCGATTTTACTCATTCATTCAGATTAGCACATCCCTCAGTTACTTCTTTCTCAGTGCCTTCCTCCTCCCGAATCACTTGTCTGCTGTCTCACAATTCAGTCAGGTAATATTATTTAATCCTTACACCCAGAGAGGGAATGACTCATTTGAGGACACCATTATATGAAGAATTCTTTATTTTTTTAACTTAATAATTCTATAACTTTGAGTATATTTGTAGTAGCTACACTTCATTTTAAAGATACAGTAAAAACATAATTTCACCAATCCACCTCATCTGGAATCCACAAAAGGTTACACATATTTTGTCCAAAAGTTTATTTTTCAACAAAAAGGGGCTAACCACTAAGAAATGAGCTTACATTAAAGATTTATTTTAAAAAAGAAGCTCTCAGAGTTTTGTTGTTAGAGTTTAAACTAACATTTAATTTACTTGTGTTTTGTTACTCTACGTTTTCACTAGTTACCGTATTTTGCCATACATAATGTGCACTTTTTTGCCCAAATTTGTGAGGGAAAAATAAGGATGCACATTATACCTGGGTAGTACTAGTTCCATATCTAAATAAATGTTTTTAATTATTTTATTTATGCTTATGAGTTAAAAGTGTAACTCTAGATATCAATAATGATACCCGTATGCAAAATGATACCCTGGAATTTAATAATCAGTTTTGTTGAACTTTCGATGAGCTTGAAATGATGTGTAAATACCGTAGACTTGTTACCGGTACATAAAATTTCTTGTACCTTTTATCTGTTCTTGTGTTTTGTAATTATTTGTTACATAAAATTGCTTGTACCATAATGTTAAAAAATAAATGCTAAAATTCCTTTATAATACAAAAAACAAGTAACTAAATGTAAACAAATAAAAATTTGAATTAAAAAATTAAAAAGAAAGATATTTTCCCTGAAAGTTTGGGCCAAAAACGTGGTTGCACATTATACATGGGAGCACATTTTACACGGCAAAATATGGTAAGTGAAAATGAATTGCCAGAATCAATTTTGGCCCAAAATAATTTAGAACCAAATTAATACAATATATTGTATGTATATACACACATAGTTTATGAGGTCAGACAGTTAAGTTTGGGAACTCATCCTAGAAAAAGTGCTACATACCTCACTGCTGAATATCACTACGGTCACCTTCGAAGTACTCCCCTTGGGAAGCTATGCACTGACGCCAGCGCCTCGTTCATCCTTCAAAGCAATTTTGGAACTCTTTTTCTGGAATGGCCATCAGAGCTGTCGTCATATTACCCTTGATGTCCTGAATGTCATCAAAATGTCTTTTCAGTATTTCCTTTATCTTCGGGTAAAGAAAGAAGTCATTGGGGGCCAGATCAGGTGAGTAGGGAGGGTGTTCCAATACAGTTATTTGTGTACTGGCTAAAATCTTCCTCACAGACAGTACCGTGTGAGTTGGTGCATTGTGACGCAAGAGCCATGAATCATTGGTGAAAATTTCAGGTAGTCTAACTTTCATGCAGCTTTTTTAGCACTTCCAAATAGTAAACTTGGTGTAATGATGAGTGGGAAAAGAGAGAGGAGGAGCACATGCTAGAGTAGGACTAATGAATTTATTTAGCAATATCTAATCAATTTATTTAGCAATATGCAATAGAAAAAAACAAAAGCAATTAATAGAATATGCTAATGACAGAAAGTAAACGTGGTTAAGACTAAAATATGCCAAAGAAGGGGGCCGGCCCAGTGGCTCAGGCGGTTGGAGCACCGTGCTCCTAACACCCAAGGCTGCCAGTTCGATTCCCACATGGGCCAGTGGACTCTCAACCACTACAAAAATGGCAAAAGGTGGCTGGTTCGATTCCTCGACTCCCGCAAAGGATGGTTGGCTCCACCCCCTGCAACTGAGATTGAACTTGGCACCTTGAACTGAGCTTCCGCTGAGCTCCCGTTTGGCTCAGTTGGTTGGAGCGCGTCCTCTCAACCACAAGGTTGCTGATTCGACTTCCGCAAGGGATGGTGGGCTGTGCCCCCTGCAACTAACAATGGCAACTGGACCTGGAGCTGAAGTGTGCCCTCCATAACTACAATTGAAAGGACAACAACTTGACTTGGAAAAAATCCTGGAAGTACACACTGTTCCCCAATAAAGTCCTGTTCCCCTTCCCCAATAAAATCTTAAATAAATAAATAAATAAATAAATAAATAAATAAAATAAAATATGCCAAAGAAGCTCACCAAACCGTAGGAAAAACAACACTGGAACAGTCAGGAATCAAAACCTTGCCAGATCTGCAGCTAAGAGAAACTCAGGCGTCTCCCATTGCTGCATGCTAGTTCCCCAGAATGTTGGTGGTGCTGCTGTTGCTGTTTTTGTTGTTGGAAGTTAGGGCATCTTCTGATACTGCAAGCTGCATACAAGTTTCTAAAATGCTAACAAGTTCTCAAGAATGTTGCTGCTATTGCTGTTGCTGCTGTTGTTGCTGTAAGTTAGGACATCTCCCTTTGCTGTAAGCTGCAAGCTGCATACAAGTTTTCAAAATGCTAACCAGTTCTCAAGAAGGATAACCGTGGGGAAAAACACTGGAGAGGTTGGGAACCAGCGAGACCTCACCAGGTCTGCGGCTGGAAGTCAGGGCGTCTCCTGGTGTTGTTATAAGCTGCATGTTGCTGGAAGATTGCAAAATGTTAGAACGATGAAGAATTACCAATGACAAAAGACGAAATGATGAAATTATACTGCCAACTGAGGTCTGTCTTATGTATTTTCTCAGATGTACCTTAGACCCAAGCTTCTTGTTCCTGCCTCCCCCTCGGCAAATGGCCAGTTCCAGGAGGTTTCAGATAAGAATATTGCTCATTCTGTGATAAGAATATTGCTTGTTCGGCTGAAGGGCCAGTTCATTGGGACAAACAACACCTGCTGTTCTCGCCTGGGACCATCGGCCCAAGGACTGCAAAAGCCTGGCAACATGCCTGTCGTGTCATTCTGATATAACTTAGTTACTTCTCCACCTCATCTGCTCATGTGGGCAAAACAGACAGAAAGTAACATCTTCCTATATCTCTCCTGCTGGGAACTAGATGAGGGAGAAATTTTCTTAACCCTAAGCTAACCAATACCTCACATGCAGTCTCTCACGGGAGGGAACCCCACATGCAGTCTCATGTGAGGGAACGAAAAGCTAACTAACAGCTAACCAATACCTCAGTGCAGTCTCTCATGTGAGGGAACCCCACATGCAGTCTCTCATGTGGCGAAACAAAGGAACAAAAACTAACAGGCAAAAGATAACCATCACCTCTCATGCAGTCTCATGCGAGGGAGCAGAAAGCCAACTAAAAGCTAACCAAATCCTCACGTGCAGTTTCTCACGTGCAGTTTCTCACGTGAGGGAACCTCACATGCAGTCTCTCATGTGGGGAAACAAAGTAACAAAAACTAAATACAAAAGCTCACATCAGCCAACAAGGCAAATTTTCCTCAACATCTCCCCTACACTTGGTTAACTGTCCAGTTGGTACAAATTCGTAATGAATAATCCCTCTGATATCAAAAAAGGTTAGCAACATCATTGCAACAAGTTCGCGAACTTAATTGTCAGACCCTTGTATGTATACTGGGTGAGTTTATCAGAAAAAAGGCCCCACTTCATTTTTTAGTATTATTACTCTGTTTTAATCAGAAAACTTTAAATTCTGACTGGCTATTGTTCAAAGATTTTAGAATAAACTTTCAAATTCTTTATATATCCACATACAACATAAGATTTATTTAGAAATGAATAAGGTAACATCTGTGGGTGCAATAAATTGTCATGATAAATTTAAAATTTTTAAATTTATTGCAATAACATTTGTTACTAACATTATATAAATTTTAGGTACAGCTTGATAATACAACATTTGTATACTTTGTTTTTTGCTCAGTACCTGAAGTCTAGTCTCCTTCCATCACCATATATATTTGACCCCATTTACCCTCTTTATCCTCCCCCACTCCTTTCCCCTCTGGCAGCCACCATTCTGTTGTTTGTATCTATGAGGTTTTTTGTTTGTTTGTTAAAACTTTATGTGGAAAGAAGTCATATGTCAAAATTAAGAGAGGGAGTAGTGAAAGAAAAAATTATAGAAATTTAATTTATTTGTTTGAGGGGTGATATTGGGGAACAGTGCGTTTCTCCAGGGCCCAACAGCTCCAAGTCAAATCGCTGTCCTTCAATCTAGTTGTGAAGGGCATAGCTCAGCTCAAAGTCCAGTCGCGGGTTTCAGTCTTTAGTTGCAAGGGTGCAGTCCACCATCACATGGGGGAATTGAACTGGCAACCTTGTTGAGAGCTCGCGCTCTAACCAACTGAGCTATCTGGCCACCACTCCAGAAGTTTAGCAGTAGCTCTTTGTCTTCATTCTAGTTGAGGGCACAGCTCACTGGCACATGTGGGAATCGAACTGGCAACCCTGTTGTTCAGAGCTCACACTCTAACCAACTGAGCCATTTGGCTACCCCTAGAAATTTAATTTTTGTAAATTAAGACAATAATAAGCACATGTTGACACATGTAACAATAAATATTGTAACTGCTCAAAATTACATACTAAACAAAAGTTTGTGATCTTCTGATACAATAATGCTCGTTATTTGCTGAGTGAACCAGTTAGGGATGAAAAAGGACAGACATTACTACCCCTGAAACCCATGTAATTCTCTTGAAGACCTACATGTATCCTAAGTACCCAGGACTAGTTCATGTGATCTTTCTATCATCCACATTCTTGCTTTTTGGTAATTTGAGCATGCTGTTTTCTTTTTTGTTTGATCAGTCTCGCTAGGGATTTACCAAATATGTTGATATTCTCAGAGTAACAGATTTTGAGTTTGTTAATTTTCTTTATTGCTTTCTATTCCATTGATTTTTGCTCTTTTATGTTTCCTTCCTTATACCTACTTTGGGTTTACTTTGCTCTTCTTTTTCTAGCTTCATAAAGTGGAACCTTAGGTAATTGATTTTAGACCTTTCTTCCTTTCTAATATAAACAGTTAAAGCTATAAATTTCTCTGCTAAACATAGCTGCATCCCACAAATTCTCCTGTGTTGTATTTTCATTGTCATTGAATAAAAAATATTTTTTAGTTTTTCTTGTGATTTCTGACTTGACCCATGAATTATTTAGAAGTGCATTTAATTTTTATATATTTGGTATTTTTTTGAGATGTTTTATTGTTATTGAATTCTAATTTAATTTCCATTTAATTTATTTGTTTTATGTTTGTCCCTCTGTTTTTTTTTTTTTTTTGTATTTCCTTTCCAGCTTCCTTTTGGATTAATGAATATTTTTAAGAATTTCCTTTTAGTGTATCTTTTGGGTTTTTAGCTATACTTCTTTCCCTTTTTTTCCCTTTAAGTTGTTGCTCTAAGGATTTCATGTGTGCCCTTAGCATTTCAGTGCATTTAGATTTACGTTTTACCATTCACATGAAATGTAGAAACCTTATAACTGTATAGATACATTACTTTCCCCATACATTATTATATTCCCCATACATTATTATATCTACCTTCTTTATAAACTTTTCAGTAAAACATTATAAATTTTACTTTAAGCACATATACATTTTTAAAATAATTTAAGGGAAGTATTTTTTACATTTATACATATATTTACTTTTTCTAGTGGCCTTCATTCCTTCTTCAAGATTCTAGTTTCCATCTGTTATTATTCTCTTCAGCCTGAAAAACTTTAGTATTTATTGTAATGCAGATCTACTGTTCATGATTATGTTTTACTTTTATCTCAAAAATGTCTTTATCTTTATTTTTGAGGTATATTTTTGCTGGCTATTAAATTTTGTGTTATTTTTTCTTTCACCTTGTTAAGATTTTTCTTCTCATCTTCATTGTTTTCTGATGAAAAGTTAGCAGTAATTCATATCATTGCTCTCCAACATGTAATATGTTTTTTTTTCTTTTCTGAATACTTTCAAGATTTCTCTTTATTTTTAGTTTCATCAGTTTGACTATGGTGGTATTAGTCATGGCCTTCATATTTATGTTGGAGTTCACTGAACTTCCAGGATCTGAAAATTTATATTTCACTAAATTTTGGGGAAATTTTGGCCATTAGTTAAAAATTTTGTTTTCTGTCTCATTATTTTTTCTACTTCTGGGTTTAACTAACCATGATAGACATTTGAATATTGTCACCCAGATCCCACAAGATCTGTTTTTCTTTTCTTATTAGCAGTCATTTCCCTCTTATTTCTTCAGATTGTATCATTTCAATTGACTTATTTTCAAGTACAGATTCTGTGCTTACCAATCTGCTTTTAATCTCATTCAACATAATTTTAATTTCAGATATTATGTTTTTAGTTATAGAACTTCGGTTTTTTTTCATTTTCCAGTTTTTTTTTTGTACTAAGATTTTTTAGCTTTATATTTATTACAAGCATAGCTATACTTACTACTTTAAAATCCTTGCTTGCTGATTCCAACATCTGGCTCATCTCTGGGTTAGTCTCCAGTGACTATTGAGAATGGATCACATTTTTTATGTTCATTGTATATCTAGTAATTTGGGATTTTATCCTGGACATGGTAAATGTTGTGTTTTGAATACTCTGGATTCTGTTATATTCCTCGGAAGCATGTTGATTTTTTTTTTTTACTTGTTTGTTAAATCAGGAAATTAACTTAGTTGAATTAAAATTGTAAAAATCCTATCTCTGTGGGCGCAGTTGAAATAATCAATTGGATTTTTTTATCCTTAGTTATTTGGAGTCTGTCCTTTATATGCATAATGTAGGGTTCAGCCAAAGATTTGAACAGTTTGCATATAGAATTTTTAGCTCCCTCCTCTGAGTCTTTTCCAAGATGCCCTATTGCTTTTCCTTTTGCAGTGGTTGCCGTGAGTCTTTCTTCTGATTTTTCATACCAAAGATCCTGAAGTTTTCTGTTGGAGTTATAGCTGTCCTGTATGGCATGAACTTGGGCTTTTCCTCAGAAAAGGAGCTGATAATATGGGAAACTTTCTTACTGCTGTTTACTTTTTCCAAGTATTGGCCCCCTACAGAATCTGCCCTCTTTTGGTTACTATCCAGTGCCTTCAGATAGTTGTTTTTTATAGTTGTCTGTAGGGTCATCACTCGGGTAGAGGCTTTCTCGTCAATACTGTAAGACAGGATTTGAAAATTTTAGTTTTTAGAAGCACGTAGTGTATCCTGCTTAATACTGTCATTCGTTTAATACAAAGAATAGCTGGATTAGAGTAGAAAAATAGTTTTATTGTAACAATTAGAAATAAGGTTGACTATATATACAGAAGCAGAGATTGTAGGGATAGGAACGACCCAATCCATGAATATTAGAGCAGATACATTTAGATTTGTTATATTAATATTATCTGAGGAGACTTGAATAATCAAGACTTGATTTGAACCTTTAAGACTTGCACTTGAAAACACTTTTTTATTAAACCTTAATTTCCTGTAAACTTGACAACATATATCTCTTATATATAGTTTTAACTGAGAGTACTTATTCATAAAGAACCATATTTAGATGCTTGCTTCACAGTTATTTAATTACTGAATCCATAACTAATAAATCCTTTCAGTTACTTTTAAAGCATATTTTTATTTTATAGTACAAAATATATACTAAATGTATTTAATAAAATCTACTTACTATAGGTCCAGGTCAAGACCTCGTCCACGTTCCCATAGTCGAAGCAGTGAAAGGTCCAGTCACAGAAGAACCCGCAGTCGATCTCGAGATAGAGAACGACGTAAAGGCAGAGATAAGGAGAAAAGAGAAAAGGAGAAGGATAAAGGCAAGGACAAGGAATTACACAACATCAAACGTGGGTAAGTTGAAGCAATCTTAAGCAGTGACGACTCATGACTCAATATTCCATGGCAATATTCAAATTAAATTTTCATTCTTTGAGGTTTTCCTTTGATGGGAAAAAGGAGGATATAGTAGAATAAGAAGAAAGGACAAATCAAAATAGTTACCTCAAATTTTTACCATATGATTTACTATTGGTTAGGCCTCTTTCAATGTAGAATGGGGTTTTGGTCAATATTAAGGTGTATGTGTGTGTTAGAGTGAGTGTATATGTATACGAGACCCAGAATTTATTTTTTCTGGAATTGATTTTACTGATAAAATTCTAGCTATGTCCATTTGGAGGATGAAATCCATTCACAACTGTTTATTAAATTAGGAGATGTTAAAATGAAACAAAATATTGGTTTAGTAGCTTAAATTACAGCTTCTGGTTTGTTTTACTCAAAACTGACATTGGGGTCTTTTACTCTATGAAGTGGCACATCTTGGAACTTATCCCCTTTTGTCAGTCTTTCAACACCTTATATATATATTCACTTTAATACTTCAATCAAAAGTGTTTATCTTTAATGTGTCAATCAGCTTCAGTGTTAAATTGAGGAGTTTACCAGGATATTGGATACAGTTCCTTGAGATCTTGATTCTCTGAAGAATTGAGTTTATTAAATGATATGGAACTCTTTTCTAATCCTTTTTCCCAATTGTCTGAGTGTTTATTATATAAAACTGCCTAGATTGTTGGCTTTTAAGTCTTCTTTGAAATGATAAATTTGTGGTGGATTTTGCAAGAGGATAACATTCTTATGTAACTTTCTTTCTCCTTATTTCCCCACAACCATTAACACAAATTGAACAGTTGTGATCCTGCAAAATTCTGGGTTCTGCCCTTTTGTTGTTTTAAGGGTAGTTGAATGTTATAGAAGAGGAGATAGGCTTGGCTGTCTGGCTATAAGGACAGGGAGGCAGAGTTAGCCAGAGCTGGTGGAATGGAATGAGGATCAATCAGAGAAGGTAGGGAGGATACCTGCTGATAAAGGGAGAAAGGTGGGAGGATGATAGAGTTGAAGAGAGGACACAGGGTAGGTTTCTGAGAATGAAAAATATGGACTAAAAGAATGAATAAATTATGTCAAAGAACTGCCTTGCTTCTTTGTTCCTTTTTTCCTTCTTTAGGTTTATACTTTAGATATTGCATGGCTATGAGAAGTATGACTATGATTTTTACTGATCATTAAATTTTTGCTTTCTACCTCACCAACTGTTAATTTTTTAGAGTAATACTTGTACAGTTGATGTAAAATTGATAATACATAAGGCATTATTTTGGGGATTTTAAAGGTAAGAGAAATGAGAATATGAATTAAAAAATGGAGGTCATGTGGTTTCAGGAAAAGTTCTCAGATGGTGACATTAATCTTGAAGGTCTGGACCAGCTTTACAGGTTAGACCTCTCCCATCACCCAAGAGTTGATTATGTTCAAGGGACTGATTTCTGGGTGACAGGTTCACAAGACAATAATGTTGTATTTGTTACTATTTCTTACATCTCAGCAAAGGCAGTGAACAAGGTCAAAACAAGAAGGGTCAGTTGAAGGACCCTGCATGCTGATGCCAAAAAGCTGTGAGTAGCCTGATCGAGCCATTTCCACGGTTTTAGTGGACCTTAGTACTGGGCGGTGCTATGTCAGGATTCCTCCTGGTTTAGTGCTGAGGACACGCAAATTTGTACCTTTTTGGTATGACCTGAAGTCAGGATTTTGGGGGGGCAGTGTATACATTTAATATGGTAGTATTTACAGAGGGTGCCAAAAAGAAATGAAAAATGTATACACGTTTTAAGAAAGGAAAAAGCTGTATTAAAATTGTGATGCTCCATATATACTGATAACAAAAGAGGAATACAAATCATGTGTATACATTTTTTTTGGCACCCCTGGTATATATGTACAGATTCACCCTGCTTTGCTCCAAAAATAATTTATCTTTTTTAAAACCATATGTGTTTATTTCTTAAACCTGAGCTATTCAGGGCAGAGAATGTGTCTTTATACTCTTGTATCACTCAGAGTACCTAATGTACATGTTCGTCGTTAATAAATACTTACTGGTTATTGATCAGATAGGCTCATTGATTCGTTCACTTGTTCAGTCAACAGTATTTAAATGCCTTCTGTTTATCAACTGTGATTTTAGGTAATTAGGGACATAATGGTAGGCTAGTCCTACTTGGGGATTTCATGCAGGTGGCAAACATAAACATAAATAGAAGAGAAGGTATATAAGTAATTACAGTGAAATCAGATGAATGTTTCAATAAGAAGCTATGGAAACATCGTATGAGTTAGGATGCTTTAGCCATAAGTAACAAAACCTAACTAATAGTAGTTTAAACCAGGGGCAGCAAAGTTTTTTATATCAATAAAGGGCTAGATAGTAAATAATTTAGGCTTTCTGGGCCTTATGTCTGTTGCAACTGCTGAACTCTGCCCTTTTAGCACAAAAGCAGCCATAGATAATACTAAATGAACAGCATGGCTGTGTTCCAGTATAAAAGGAACAATATATTTACAAAAATAGGCAGTTGGCTAGATTTGGCTCAAGGGTTTTATATATATATAGTTTGTCAACATCTGGCCTAAGCCATAAGTACATTTATTGCTAATATAACAGTTTGCAGCTAAGCAGACCTGGGTCCTTTCTTTCCTTCCAACAGGCTAATCTCAGCATGTTAGCTTTCATCTTCAGTCTTGACACATCCTGGTTGAAAAACAGTTCTATGAACCTTAAGTTGGTTGATATACACTAGTCATCATGTCAGGGAGGGGCTCTCAGAAGAGATGTTTTTACATTGAAGGAAGGAAGAGATGGGAAAGAATGGTGTATGCAGCATGAACTTCATATGGAAATACTTGGAGGCACAGGAGGTGGGTATGGCATACTTGAGAAACTGAGGTCTAATGGGGCTTGGTTTAGAGTAGAAGAGGAATGAATAATAATGAGAGGTGATTATTGGAATACCTTATAAGCTGTGTCAAGGAGTTTGGAGTTAATTCTGAAGGCAGTGAGCAGCCAATGAAGTTTCAAGTAATGATCTGATTGGTTCTACATGAAGTATGAACAAAATGCTTTACTTATAGTGGACATAATAAATAATAAGCATCTAACATTTTATATACACTTTCTAAGTATCAGAAATTTCGCTAAGCAATTGATGTGCATTATCTCACTTAAAATAGTTGCTTTTGTTAATCCTGTTTCTATAGATGAAGGCTTGTGATCATAGAGCTCGTAAATGACAATCTTCAAATTCAAATTCATTGACCACAGCACCTGACTCCTTAACAGTACACTCTACCCACACTTCTGTAGTGATCCATAATTATTGATGAAATAAGAGTGCTTGAGATCAAGTGATGCACTATGCTTAAACTTTCGTAGAAAATAGCTAAAAAAAAACGGAAAGAAGTTTCTTGGCCTTATTTTTCTCTGATCAGGCCAGAAATCTATCAATAAAAGCTTCCTTCTTGTCTCCCTCTTCCTTCCTTCCTTTCTTCCTTTCCCACATCAGCATTTCATCTGTTTATTTAGAATTGTATTTAATTTTATGTAATAAACTCACAAAACATTTCTAGGCCTTAGTTAAATTTATTTCTATGATGGTTTCATTGGCTGTCTCATTCCACATGGTTTAAAAAAAAAAAAAAAAGGAAAGGAACACATGTGGGTAGAGAGAAAGTAAAAAGATTCACAAAATTCACAAACAGTTTAATTAAGACTTAGGCATTACTTCATTATAATTGTACAACCCAATGATAAATATTTTTGCTTGTGCTAACTAACCACAATGCTTCCTCACATAAGAGATAACCTATATGCCTCTGCTTCTTTATGCATAGCAATCTGTGTTTTTATCAAGCCAATTTGAAAATACCAGTATTAGATAAATATTGATAGAACATGAAGCATACATTTATAAAGTACAAAAGGAGAGTAAGTACAATAATGATAAAGGAGTGTTTTATAAATTGGGAAACATAAAAACAGAGAAAGGAATGCCCAAGCAGAAATTAATGAGCCTGATAATAAGGAAGAGCTTTTTTTAATTAGACTTTTGAGAAAAAAGATAGGAAATTAAATAATTCAGAAAAGTCTTTTTAAAATGGGAGCAAATTAAGTACAGTCCTGAAAATTCCTGGAACATTGAATGATTGTAATTAGAATTTGCCTTATAATGTCATCAATTGATCTATTCATTTTATTAATTTGCTGAATAAGGGAGAACTAATACAAACTGGAAGAGTAACAGGAGTTTGTAGGGACTAAAAGGTGACTTTTCTGACGACGCTATGTGAATGGTTAATATAAGAAAGACACCATCCAAGTCTTTTCTTAGATTTTTATCAAGAAGGTTTAATGACTTTAATTTTTAATGTTTTACATTTATAAAATTTTGTTTTTAAGGATATTTTATTTTTAAAACATTGATGCAGATGTTTCTTGTTTTTATAAGTTTTCACTCTAAATTTAAAAAATTTAGATATTTATCATATTGTAATTGGATTTCTTTTACGGGGATATGTCTTTTCAATGTGAAAACAAATTTTATTAATAACAGAGTTATTAAGTTGAAATTGAACACTTAATATTATTTTGTTAAGCAAATTTTTATTGAGTCAAAAATCAGGAATGTGAAACTGGTCATGGCATCTCATTATTGCAACATAATTGATGATTGTGAACATTGTACACCCCATCTGTGTCTTCTGTGGATTTTTATATTATTGGGCCTTCTTTAGCAACATTTTAATCAAACTCCATAAAGTATAGCCGACTATTATAAAATGTCTTTTAGAGACTTCTTTGAATAATTAGTTGTGAATAAATATGTCCATAACACCAGTGACATTCTACTATTTATTTTAAATCAGAGAGCCATCCTTGAGAGTAGAATTTGGATGGATTTGTTTTAAATCCATTTTCAATCATGATTTGAATGACCAGCCAGGAAAATTTGGTTTAAAGCAGTGATTGCCTCATAAAAAGTTTTCTTAATTTGAGTAACTTTAGGATTCCTGAGGAACCTAATTTGGTATTCCTAAGCGTTTTCTCCTTTATGACTTGCTACTATGTAAGGTTTTCACTTTTGTTATTCCCTTACTAGCTTTTCAGTAGATGGATACTGTTCTCAGAAATGTACCATCAAATCTTCTGGAATACTTTGCTCAAACAGTTGAGTTTATACTTTTCGTACTTTACACAACTTTCTGAAGCTTTGTACTTTTACAGAGAGGTAAGAATTTCTCTCTGGACATATATATATATATCTCCATATCCTGACAACTGAAGTAGTTCTTTTTGGTGGGTATTGGGTAGGGAGTATATTTAAATAGAATTTCTTATACTGAATTGTGGCTCCCAGTAAATCTTCTTTAAATCTTTCTGAGAATATGTATAGAAGCCACTGGGATAGCAGTAGAATTGGGCTTCAAATATAGCGCACAGCCTGTAGTTACCTATTTAGAAAATCTTTTATTAAAAAGTTGAATATGCAACGTAATTATATTAGTTATATCACCACTATTTTACGCATGTCTTTTTAGACTAAAAATGCAGAAAGCATATCAACAGAGGCAACATATGCTTTTGTTCATAGGAATTGCTACTTTTGAACATGTAGTTCTGAATAGCGTATTTTTTTTTTTTTTTAATGTGCTAAGGTGTTTAGATTCTGGGAAAGTTACATTGCAAAAATTACAATTTTTGCTCATTTTAAGTCATTCACAATTATCTTCCTTACAGGACAAGTTATCCTGATTCTTATTTTTTTCTTCTGTTAAATGGGGATAACAATATTAAAAAAGCTGTATTAGGAACAGTGTGTATGAGAAGTCCAGTACCATGTAGCAATCATATTTTATAGATATGTCAGTTATGGCTTTGACCTTGGCACTGTTCCAGTGTCTTCAATTGTAAAGTTTCATGTAATAAATTCCTGTTGATGAGGTTTTTCCTACCTAGTGCTTGGCAGAAGATGTTGGAAGTGATTTGGGAATGCTGGGCTCCAAGTTTTGACAGCAGTTACGTACTATTAGAGCCTGTCATATTTTTCCTTACCTCTTATTTCTTTATGCAGCAGGAAGTCATTTATGCTAATTTAGCCCCATTTGCATATAGGTTATAGAGTTCTGTGGTGCAGAGCCTGCTTAGACTCCTTTTAAGTGTCTGTTTGGATCAAAGCAGGGCTGTGTGATAGCTGTTGTCTGACACCAAGCTGTGTGGTGTTGTTTTCATTAAACATTTATCACACTTCGAATGTGACAGCAGGCAACTTTGTGCCAGGATAACATGTTTTCATGCAAAATTTATTGAAAAAGACGAGACTTTGTAAAGAGGTCTTGTTGCCTTTCACCAGTGGCGAAGGGTAAATGTTTGGTTCGAAACAAGTATACCTTTAACACATGTCATTGTAACATGCAAAAGAAGCTTTGTACTGACAATTTTGTTAAGCAAGTAAACAAATACATCTTTATATAAGTGTGTGCACTGGCTTTTTCTTCCTTTTTAAATTAAAGTTTTTACAATTTCCTTGTGGATTGAATGAATACCATAACAGTGGCCCATCGTATTGTTGGGCGTTTTATATTGCAATGAAATTTACCACCCAATTTCCATTATATAGGTTTGATTATTTGTCACTAGGTAATATTTTGTTCAATAGAAACAATCTAATTTTTTCAAAAGGGTGAGGGTAAGAAAGGGAATCTAACATAACAAAAAGAATAATCAGCAAAAGCAGGAGACTAGGGTTTGATAAGTTCTCCCCCAGGTCACCACCTTTCTCTTATTCATTGTATCAATACTTTTAATTATCCCAGTGTTTGCCCGATGGGATTTGATTTGAATGACACCTGATAGAGCACTAAATGGCATGAATTATAGGTTCATTCTTTCTTTTTGTGCTTGCCTGGCTATAAAAAGCCTTGGAATGAGAGAAGTTACTTTTATTTCCCTTTTTCATTCGATAGGAGGCTGAGGCATTATGGTTATAAGGCGTTAGTGAGAGAGTGAAAGTAGTCTCATGCTGGACTTTTTAGTAAGTTTTATCATATGGAGTATAAAAAATTTGGTGAGACCCTTTTCAAGAGGTATTACAAAAATTACGTTGGCATTAACATTGAAATATAAAAGGTTGTGGTAACAGGAGGAACTTCGTCTTAGGAACCATATAGAATCCGCAAGAACCCTCAAATTCTGACTCATTGTGCTTTGGAGCTATTAAGGGATAATTTTTTAAAAAGGTATAATCATGACTCACAAACACACACCAGAGGTATTATTTAGCTCATTAATTAATGAGGGAACCAGTAAGATGTTACAAATAGCTCAAAGGAGAATCCAAGTGTAGATTACATACATAGGCCCCTGGGAATTTGGAACACAAAATTGCTGAATAGATTCAAAACTGCCTTTTTCCACATGGGGGGAGGAAATCAGTTGCAACTCTATTGGACAAAACTCACTTGCTTATCTATAAAAAACAATCATTTGCACTGCTATCAATTATCTATAATTTGTGGAATTTAAAAATATCTCAGACAAGGAAAGGCAGAAATGTTGAGATAACTTGGGAAACACCTTAGGCAGGACACACCCAGTAGTCTTTTCTGGTCATCTCAATCATTTAAAATTTTTTCCTGACAGAGTAACTTATTCTCTTTGACCCTTCAATTTCTTCTTTTGTAAAATGGGGATAATGATCGTTGAAAAGCTGTAAATGCTAGAAGCAGTGTGTGTAAGAAGGCTAGTGCTGTGTAGCAGGATCTCAGTAGATGGTGATTATTTTTTATTAGTAACAGATTTAATGATGGATTCTTGTGATTACCAGTTTCTCAACTATCATTCTTTTTTTCTTACTTTTGTGTCTTTTTAAAGGTGTTTCCCCTCAGCCTGAAATCCTCTTTCTTTTCCACCTCTCCTGCCAGTTCCACTTACCTTTTTGACACTTTGGATGTCACTTCCTTCATGAGGTCTTCCCTGCCTCACTCTAGTGTGTCCTGCAGTTCGTGCTCATGGTGTCTGTACCTAATCTGAATAGACAGCTTTATAATTTTGTAACTACAGAATTGTGTAGTTGCCAGAGTATATTCACCTTATCTGTTTTACTCAATGTTGTAGTTACTTGGATCCTTACAACTATTTAAATATTTATAGAATGAATGAATAAATGAATGTTGTAGAAGTTGTTTCTAGGTAGTAAAATCTGGCTTTTAAGCATTTAAAAATGATAAAATTGAATTTTTGATATTAGGAAAATAATCAGCTTTTTTCTAGTATTCTATGCCTGGTGTAAGTGTGCACATGAACACATATAAACGTATATACCATGTCCATCAAACTCTCCAGACTAGTTTTGAAAAGTCTATATAACTTCCACTGTCTGTTTTCCATACTTTGAAAGTTATCAATCATGCTACAATTAATATCTTTTAGCATCAGGTTTTTAGAAAACTGCATGTCTAGGATTTATATTTTAAATACTGATTAAAATTCCAGTCCTCATTGATGTCTCTTCATGCCTAGTCTAATTTATTTCAGGATCTTAAATGGTATCACCTACTCTGTTGATTTGGTACATCGTTGTAGAGCATGCTACTAGACTTAAAAATGCTATTCCGTAGGGATCTTTTATTGAAGAAGGCCTTGGTGTTTGCCTTCAGTTAGGTTATGTATCGTTTAATTAGCTAAAAATTCTGCACTGTTATTAGAGGAATATAGAGGGAATAAACTTGGGGTGCCAGCCAAGTCTTTTCTTCCTAAATCAACAAGCAGTTTCCCTAAAAGCTAAGCTGTTGCTTATAATTACTCACTACATTTCTAATTTTTGCCTCATTGTAAAGCACCTTGAGTATCCCAAATATAAATGATGCTAATCCACATAGAAGCAATCTGTTCAGTATTTTTTTAAAAATCTAGTTTTATTTCTCACAGGCTTTCTTCCCAGTCTAGTAATCATTGGAGTTGCTTCTCCAAAATAGAACAGATTGGAATAAACCATAATATATGGTTGACATTTTAGACAAATCTTGGTCAGTACAAATAGAGAAGTTTAACTCCTTTGATTAAAAAGCAAAGACTGGGAAATAGATATCTAGGTAGGGATCTATTTTGACATCCTAATGTGATATTATTGGAGAGTTTTAAAGTGACTGGTATAAGTGGTCTTAATATCCTAGTAAATGGAGAGTGGATAGCCAGATGATAGGAATAACATATGTCTCTTTGGATAGATGGACGTTATGGGGTACACTTTTCTACTAAAGTAGAGTAAGTTGTAATACATTCCATTCATGTAAGTGTTGTTATCTTGGCTTAGATATCAAGGCATTGAGGGTATATAAAAAAAGAAAAACTCCAGATGGTGTCATTGAGGTTAATGCTTTTCATTTAGTGCTAAGGATATGGTCCTCGGGTCCTGAGATTGCATGTAACTATAGGGAGATTGGGATGAATCTGTTAGAGGTTGGACCTTGTGGGTATAAACACAAAGCACTTTGTAAATATTGTTCCGTGTGTGATGATCACTAACACAGCAGGTGCAGTTAGGGAACTACAAGAATGAGTGCTGCCATTTTAATTCTTTCTGAACTCCCAGAGGAGGTTTTGAAATGGCAGCCTTTGGCCCCTATGGATATGCCAGCCTGTGACAGGCCACGTGGAAGTAGATCGTGTAAATCAATTTGGTCGTCATGTTGCAGTCTTAGGTTCTTTTTCTTGAGAAAGAAGGATAAAGGAAGGCATTCGACATTAGAAAAGTAGTTGATGTCAAATTTTAAAAAGTAATGTGTATTTGGAATAAGCCAGAGGTGAAACATATATTTTGACTACTTAGAAATTAAGTCCACTCAAGAAAAATGATAAGGATAGAAGAAGAGGTGTCTAGAAAAAGAAGTGTAGTACTTTTTGCTCCAATTATAAGTAACTGTTAGATTATTTACTCTTTAAATGAAGATCTTTAAATTTCATCCATCAATCAGTACTGTTAGGTCCAGTAAATTTGCAGCTGCAAAGTTAATTTGAAAAATTGTCATGGCTTAAGGTAAACCTAGAGGAATTATACTGATATTATAACACAAAATGTGTGGTATATCAGTATAGCACGTTGAAGCTATACAAAGCAATGTCTGCTTATAATATTTACCATTACTACTGTTTTTATAAATTTTCATACACTTTTCTTCTCTATTAGGATTGTCTTTAGGTAGGATTTATTGAGATATAATTTATATGTGGTAAAATTAACTCTTAGTTATATAATTCTGTGAGTTTCGACAAACTATAGTTATGTAATTCTCATCACAATCAAGATAGAAAGTATTTCCATCACCTAAAAAGTTTCTTCATACTCCATGTGCAATCTTTTTCCCCCACTGCCAGCCATTGTCAAACTGAAAAGTTTTACCTTTTGTCATTGTCACTTAAATGGAATCATACAGTATGCAGCCGATTGTATCCGGCCCCTTTCACTTAGCATAATGCTTTTGAGATAAATTCAGGCTGTTCATATATCAGTTTGTTCATTTATGTTGTTAAGTAGTATTCCATTTTATGGATGTATCACAAATTATTACCGTTTAGCAGTTTAAGAGTCAAAGAGTATATTCTTTTTCTCTCTATTGTAGAATAATCTGTGTAATTTTAGTGTTATTTCTTCCTTGAATGTTTGGTACAATTCGCAAGTGAAAGCCACTTAATTTAATGATTATTTTGTAGATTTAATTTCTCTAATAGTTACAGGACCAATCAGATTTCTACTTCTTTTTGTGTCGGTTTTGGTAAGTTGTATTTTTTTAATTTCCCTAGGAATTTGTTTATTTTCTCTGAATATTCCACTTTTGGACATAATTTTTTATGTCAATAATATCCTATAAACATTTTTTGTATATTACTAATAATCCTTTTCCAATCCTAATATCAATGATTTGTGTTATTTTTTTTCTTAATCAACCTGGTTGGGAATTTATCAATTCTATTAGTTTTTACAACCAACCAAACTTTGGCTTTTTTGATTCTTTGTATTGTGTGTCTGTTTTCATTCTCACTGTTCTTCTAATTTTTATTTTTCTCCTTTTAATTTCTTTAGGTTTAATGTACTAATTCATTTTCTACCATCTTGAGGATAATTGCTCATTTGTTTTGAGATTTTCTTCTTTTCTAATATATTTATCTAAGGTTATGAATTTTCCTCTAATCATAGTTTTAACTACATCACGTAAGTTTGCTATAGAAAATTTTCATTATAATTTAATTCAAAGTATTTTCTAATTTCCATTGCAACATTTCCTTTAACTTATGAGTTATTTAGGAGACTATTTCTTAGTTTTCAAACATAAAGGAATTTTCTAATTATATTTGTTGTTTAATTTTAAAGTTAGCATACAATTAAAATTGACTTTTTTGGGGTGGACAGGTCTATAAATTTTAACACGTGTATAGATTCATGTAACTACCACCACAATCAAGATACAGAACAGTTTCATCACCCCCTCCCGCAAATCCCTTGTGTTATTCTTTTGAATTTACACTCTGCCCATTCCTAGCACCTGCCAACCATATGATTTTTGTCACTACCCTGTTTCCCCGAAAATAAGACCTACCCTGAAAATAAGCCCCAGTTAAGATTGTCAGCCAAACAGATTCATTTAGCCTGGCTGACGATGTTCCAGAAGAAGATGACATGACTGTATTTGAATACATGTAGATTGTTGTACATGAAAAAAATAAGACATCCCTTGAAAATAAACCCTAAGAGAACAAAAAATAATATAAGACCTGGTCTAATTTTTGGGGAAACACGGTAAATGTTTACAGGTTTATCTTTTTGAAAATGTTATATGAATGAATCTTATAGCATGTACCTTTCAGACTGATTCCGTTCCCTCAGCATAATGAATTTGAGATTTGTTCAAGTTTTAGCAAGCTCAACATTTCATTCCTCTTTATTGCTAAGTAGTATTCCATTATATTGATATGCCACTGTTTATTCTTTTATTTGTTGAGGACATTCGTTGATTATGGATAGAGCTGCTATAAACATTCAGGTACAGGGTTTGCTGCGAACATAAGTTTGCATTTCTCTCAGTAAATAATTAGATGAGGGATTGATGTAAAATATGATGAGTGTGCACTTATCTTTATAGGAACCGGCCAAACTGTATTCCAGGGTGGTTGTACTATTTTGCATTTTTAATCAGCAATGTATAAGGGTTTCAGTTGCTCTGCATTTTCATCAGCAGTTAGTGATTTAAATGTTGTTCACCTCCGCCATTCATGTTGGTGTATAGTGGTATCTCATCATGGTTTTAATTTGAATTTATAATACTAATAATGTTGAACATCTTTTCATATACTTATTTGCAGTCTATATATGTGTTGAACTCTTGTGCATTTTAAAATTAGGTTGTAATTTATTACTGGTGTTTATATATTCTGCATGCAAGTGTTTTGTTGACTATGTGATTTGCAAGTGTGAGGTTAAGCATCTTTTCATGTGTTAATTGGTCATACATATTTTTTCTTTTGTTCAAATAATTTACTCACTTTTTAATGTTTTTTTCCTTACAATTAAGTTGTAAGAGGTCCTTATATATTTTGAGTACAAGTCATTTGTCTTGTACTCAAATGATATACTGTGTTTCCCCGAAAATAAGGCCTAGCCAAACAATCAGCTCTAATGTGTCTTTTGGAGCAAAAATTAATATAAGACCCAGTCTTATTTTACTATAATATAAGACCGAGTCTATAATATAATGTAATATAAATAATATATATAATATATAATCAATACATAATATAAATAATTTAATAAATATGATACAATAATACCAGGTCTTATATTAATTTTTGCTCCAAAAGATGCATTAGAGCTGATTGTCTGGCTAGGTCTTATTTTCGGGGAAACAGGGTAGGTGTTGCAAATATTTTTTTCTAATCTGTGGCTTGTATATTCATTTTTTTAATGGTGATATTTACAGAGCAAAAGTTTTCATTTTGATGAAGTTGAGTTTATCGATTATGTCTTTAATGTACCATGCCTGTGGTGGCATGTCTAAGAATTCTTTGGCTACCCTCAAGTCATGAAGATTTCTCCTACATTTTCTTCAAAAAATTTTATAGTTTTAAAATTTACAGTTAAGGCTAATATCTATTTTGAGTTATTTTTTGTATAAGGTGTGAGGTTTAGGTTGATGTTTTTTTTTGTTTTTTGTTTTTGCATATGGATGTTCAAATGTTTAATTGTTCCAAAACAGTTTGTTGAAAAGACTAATTCCTTTATTGAATTACCTTGGCACTTTTGTCAAAAATCAATTGGTCGTATTCGTTTGGGTCTATTTCTGGATTCTGTTATGTTTCAGTCATCTGTTTTTTTTTATCCCTTTGTCTTGTTTACTGCAGCTTTATAGTAAATTTAAAATCCAGTTGTGTGGTGCCTCCCACCTAATTCGTTTTAAAAAATTGTTTTAGTTGTTCCAGTTCCTTGGTCTTTCTATATACATTTTAGTGTGTCTGATAGTTAAGTTTGCGAACTCATCCTAGAAAAAGGTCTACATACCTCATTGCTGAATATCACTATGGTCACCTTCCAAGTATTCCCCTTGGGAAACTATGCACCGATGCCAGCACCTAGTCCACACTTGAAAGCAATTTTGGAACTCTTTTTCTGGAATGGCCATCAGAGCTGTCATCGTATTACTCTTGATGTCCTGAATGTCATTAAAATGTCTTCAATATTTCCTTTATCTTTGGGTAAAGAAAGAAGTCATTGGGGGCCAGATCAGGTGAGCAGGGAGGATGTTCCAATAAAGTTATTTGTTTATTGGCTAAAAACTCCCTCACAGACAGTGCTGTGTGAATTGGTGCACTGTTGTAATGCAAGAGCCATGAATTGTTGGCGAAAAGTTCAGTGCAGCCTTTTCAGCACTTCCAAATAGTAAACTTGGTTAACTGTTTGTCCAGTTGATACAAATTCATAAGGAATAATTCCTCTGATATCAAAAAAGGTTGGCAACATCGTTGCAACAAGTTTGCGAACTTAATTGTCAGACCTTTGCACGTACAAAAATATATTAGTCTATATGACAAAAATCACTTTGATTGCAATTGTATTAAATTTACAGATCAATTTGGGAAGAATTGACATGAACATGATTTTATTTCTTTTATTAACCTTTTTCCTTTTTAGCATACAGATTCTGTACATATTTTGTTAAGTTTATACAAGCTATGATCAAAATATAAGGTGAATGTTTAAATTTAAAAATATTTGTTACAGTAAAAGACGTATTGCCATTAATCCACCTCAGAATACTCCTCCTCAAAATACTCCCTCTCGCTTCAAACACACTTATTCCATCATTCTTGCCACTTTCTGAAGCAGTTCTGGAAGTCCTCTTTCGTGAGTGTCTTTAGTTGCACTGTCATGGCTGCCTCAATATCCTGGATCAATTCAAAACATTTACCTTTCATGGTTATTTTGACTTTGGGGAAGAACCAGAAATCTCATGGTGCCAGGTCCAGTGAATAAGGTGGATGAGGGCACACTGTAATGTTTTTATTTGACAGAAATTGCCGCATATCATAAGTAATGATGGAGGGTGATTTACAGCACACTTTGAAACACACCTTCTCTCAACTGTAGCTCACACCTGACTGACTGCACTGAAGAAGTTGAAACTTGTCACACACTGTTACTAAAGTTTGACATGATGGCACTCGGCAGCAGCATTCACTGTATGTTGTGATCACAGCGGAAAGGCTCCATGTCACACATTACTTCTGGTATGGCTATTTCTGTCAAATAAAAACATTATGGTGTGTCCTTATTCATGTGTTCCGGCACCGTGCGATTTCTGGCTCTTCCCCAAAGTCAAAATGATTCAGGACATTGGTGCAGCATGATAGCGCAACTAAAGACACTCACGAAAGAGGACTTCCAGAACTGCTTCAGAAAGTGGCAAGAACAATGGGATAAGTATGTTCGAAGCGAAGGAGTGTATCTTGATTAATGGCAATGTGCTTTTTACTGTAATGAATTCTTTTTTTGTTTGAACATTCACCGTATTGTTTGCTCAGATCTTGTACCTAAGAATTTTGGGGGAGCTATTTTAAATGATATTGTTTTTAAACTTTAAATTTTGAATTGTTTATTGCTAGTATATAGAAATGTGATACACACACACACACACACACACACACACACACACACAGTGCCAAAAATATGTATACACATTCTAAGAAAGGAAAAAGCTATTAAAAATGTAATCGTCAATATATACTGATAACAAAAGATGAATACAAGTCACGTTTGACTTCTGTAATTATAAGAGGTGCTCAAAGTGGTTACCATCAGCATCCAGACACTTTCTGATTACGGCGAGCTACTGCTTGAGCAACATTGACAAAAGTGTCCACTTATATACATTTTTTTGGCACCCCTGGTATATATGTAATGGAGGTATAATTTGTGTGTGTGTGCTCACAAACAGTGCCGTGTGAGCTGATGCAAGAGCCATGAATTGTTGGCGAAAAGTTCAGGTCGTCTTAAGTTTTTCATGCAGCCTTTTCAGCACTTCCAAATAGTAAACTTAGTTAACTGTTTGTCCCATTGGTACAAATTCATAATGAATAATCCCTCTGGTATCAAAAAGAGGTTAGCAAAATCATTGCATCAAGTTCGCAAACTTAATTGTCAGGCCTCGTAGACACTACTTTCACTGTGTCTTGTAAATTCTCATATGTTATATTTTCATATCTTCCCAGTTCTAAATATTTTCTAATTTCCTTTGTGAGTTCCTCTTTGACCTAGGGATTATTTAGATGTGAGATGTGTAATTGCCAAGCATTTAGAGATTTCCCTGTATCTTTCTGTTACTGATTTCTAGTTTCATCCCATTATGATCAGAGAACATACTTTGTATGAATTTTACTTCCTATAAATTAGTTAAGGTTTGTTTTATGAATCAGGATGTGGTCTATCTTGGTGAATGTTCCATGTGTATTTTGCGGTTGTTGGGTCATGTGTTGTATAAAAAGCAAGTAGATCCATTTGGTTGATGGTATTATTCTGTTCTTTCCATCTACTACCGTGTTTCTCTGAAAATAAGACCTAGCTGGACAATCAGTTCTAATGCATCTTTTGGAACAAAAAGTAGCATAAGACTTGGTATTATATTATATTGTACATTTATTACGTTATATAAGACCCAGTCTTATATTATAGTTAAATAAGAACGGGTCTTATATTAATTTTTGCTCCAAAAGACAATTAGAGCTGATTGTCTGGCTAGGTCTTATTTTCGGAGAAACACGGTAGTTATGTTGATTACTGAGAGAGAAGTGTCAAAGTCTCCCACATGCTTCTGGATTTGTCTATTTTTTCTTTGTGTATTTTTGCGTCCATTTGTTAAGTGTATATACATTTAAAGTTGTTATGTCTTTTTGGTGAATTGACTCTTTCATCATTATAAAATATTTCTCTTAGTTCTTGACTATTTTATTCCTACACGGTGCACACTGTCTGATATTAATATAACTACTACAGATATCTTTTGATCAGTGTTTGCATATCTTTCCCATCTTATTTTTAACATGCCTATATCATTATATTTGAAATGAGTTTCTAGTATATAAATGGATCTGTTTTTTATGCATCCTTACAATCACCTCCCCCTCCCCCTAATTGGTGTGTTTAACTTATTAAGCTTTTTTATTATAATCTATGACTTCATTGTATGTAATCCCAATGGATCCGTTTCTATTGTCTCTGACTTCAGTGTAGGATAATCTTAATCTACTTTCAGCAATTGAATTGATAACTCTTTTTTTTTTTAATTGATATCTGTTAGATGCCATCAAACCATAAATACTTTTTTTTTTTTTAAATTTATAGCCATTGAGTAATTCCTAGCAAAATGGTTTACTGGGTTTGCCTAGTCTGCCATTACTAGAATCTGAGTTTCCATCCTATTTTATTATTTCCTATAAACTTCAGTGTAAGGAGGTGAATTTGTTATCCTTCTTATTCCCTTCAAAATCATTGTTCTTCTGCTCTTTATTTCAAATATATTTTAAAATATATTTCTCTGAGGCTTGTGCCACTCAAAACTTTCTTTCCTTTCTATATATTTCCTAGACAGCACTCCTTTTTCACTGAAGGCTGGTGTCTGGCTCACAGTCTCCCTGTTCCAAAACCCATTAGCCAAGTTTTCAGTAGGCCAGAGCTGTTCTTGGAACTTCAAATAAATGTGTACAACTGCTTGTTGGGCATGTCTAGAACTTCAAGTGTAGCATATCCAAAATTAATCTTATGAACAGTCCCCCTCAAAGGTTTCCCACATTCATGAAACAAGAAGTAAAAAATTTCCCATGGGGCTCTGCTTCTGAGGATGTCCAAGTAATTTCAGACTATTGGGACTTACCTGTGGATCAGAACTGTGCAGTTGCTAACTGTACAATTTTCACATAGCCCGTTAGAGCTGTAGTTATGGATACCACATTTTCTCAACTAGAACATGTGATCAGATAAATTTGAATGTACCTACAGGGTTACTAGATTATAAATTAGTAATGAGTACTGTATCTCTTTCCCTTAAAAAAAAAATCCCTGATGTGTTCCCATAGTAGATATAGTGGATACCATATTAGACTGGTAAGTTTGGGTTCTAGTCCTGGCTCTGCTACTAACTTGCATGTGACTTTGGGCTCGTCACTTAACATCTCTAAGCTCATGTTCTTTACCTGTAAATGGTCTCTGAATCTCCTTTTGTCATGGAAGATTAGTTCACCAGTCTTGAATGGAATATAATATTCTGGAATTGAAGGAAAGGGAGGGGTCTTAGGAGAACACTTAAATTATAATCATTAGGTTTCTCACATTAAATCAATTACCCTGTTTTGTAGTCTTTACATTTTCCACATGAAAAGTCATTGGTGATGTAATATAGCCAAGGTATTACCACCTAACAGAAGACCTCCCTCTCTTCTGTCACTTGTACATTAAACATTTATTAATACCTACTGTGCCAGGCACTGAACTGGGTCTTGG
The DNA here is from genome assembly GCF_036562045.2 of Rhinolophus sinicus. NCBI lineage: Eukaryota > Metazoa > Chordata > Mammalia > Chiroptera > Rhinolophidae > Rhinolophus > Rhinolophus sinicus. The sequence continues at coordinate 27,965,335 of NC_133751.1, forward strand.
AGATCCCATAGTGATTAATAATGGTTATGGTGCCTGACTCTAGGGAGCTTATGGCCCAGTTGGGAAAATAGCAAATAGCAATTATGAAATCACATAAATACAAAATTTTAATAGTGATAAATGTCAATGATAAGATATGCATAGTGCTTTAAATGTCACATAATGGGAGAGGGGAATTGATTTAGAATAGTCAGGCAAATTTTCCTGAAGAAAGAACGATGAACAGAAATTACTGAGGGAAGGAAGAACATTATAAGCAGAGGAAACATCATCAACAAAGGTCCCTAAGGTGGGAGGGAGACTGATGTAAATAGTGACTGAAAGATGTCAGAGTAGCTCGAATAGAGAGGAGGCAGAACACAGTGTGAGATGCGGCAGGAGAAGCTGATACGCTACACTCAGCAGGGCCTTGTAAACCTGGTGAAGGATTTTGCTCTCTATCTTGAGAGTAACAGGATGCCTTTGAAGTGTTTTAATCTGCTGGGTGTCATGATCAGATTAGTGTTTTGAAAAGATCACTCCAGCTGCAGTGTGGAAAACAGATTGCAGAGGATAAGAGTGGATACAGAGAAATCAGATAAATAGCACAGTAGTCTAGGAGAGATGTAATAGTAGCTTGGATCAGGGATTTGACTTTGGAGATAGAGAAGCTGATGAGTTTGAGACATATTTATGTATTTAATGATGGATCTGATTTGTTAGATGAAGATAATAAGGATGACCAGTAGTTTTCTGGTTTGCATCAGTGGAATGATGGGGATACATTTTTACTGACTAAGAGTTATACTAGAAGAGAATATGGTATCAGGGAGAAGATCATAAGTTTGCTCTGGACATACTGAGTTTGCGAAGCCTTTGGATCATTCAAGACGAGAGAGAAAGTAGGCTGGAGAATATGTATGTAGGTGCAGAACTCAGGAGTGTTTTAGCCTGGACTGTTGGGTTTTCAATTCCTTTATATCTTTAGGTATTTTATTTGGAATTTGATAACTATAGAGACCTATAAAGAGGAGGTTGTAGTGACTAAAGCTGTATTTTCCGTATAAGATTAAATCACAAAGACTGCCGAATCTGACCCATGCGCCGTAGGAAAGATAAATGCATTGTGCCATGGATTACTTTGGATGCTGTTAAAATGTATCTGGCACTATTATAGTTACTGGAGATTGCAAAGATCACTAAGGCATGGTCTTTGTTCTCAGGAAACTTCCATCTAGTTGGAAAGTCAGACCCGTAAATAGACGATAACAATGTAGTGTGAGTGCTGTGACAGAGAGGTGCCCACTACACCAGGGGAGCATATTGGAGGGTCACTTAACCTACAATGAGCCAATTAAGGAGGATTTTCTAGAAGTGCTGATATTTAAGCCATCTGGAAGAACATGGAAGAGGTAGTAGGAAGGAGAGGGAAAAGCGAAAGGGTTGAAGTAAGAGGTATCATAGAGTTTTGGGGAAACCACTTTTATTCTTTTGGAAGAGGGAGTGGAATTGCCATTTTATTGTCAGATAGAAAATGCAGAAGGTGCCTTCTGGAGACAAGAGGGTGACATTGAGTTTTGTTGGTTCTTTTTTCTTCTTGTTTTGATTCTTTTTCTTCCTTCCTCTATCCCTGACACCTTTAGTCTCTATTTCTGAATAGGTAATATATAGTTCAAAATTGAACATTATATAAAGGTATACAGTAAAGAGTTTCTGTTTCACTTTGTTCCCCATTCATCCAGTTCCTCTCCCTCACATCCCACAAAATCCAGGTAACCGCATTTATTCGTTTCTTATATATCTTTCTGGAGTTTAAGAAAATTGTAAGTATATATATATATATATATATATTAAATTTATCTTTTCTTTTGGGATCTTTAGTTAGTTCTTGCTTTAAAAATGTAAGAAGGGGTTGTAAGAGGAGGTGCCCAAGGAGTTTTGACTTGAAGGATTTTAAATTAGAGAAACAGCATTAAGAATGGATTGAAGACTGATAGGCCATTTAGGAGTCTTATGTTAAGTAATATTTAGAGAGCAATGATGAAGCCTGAGGGTAGTGACAGTGGAGAAGGAAAGAATGTTATCCAATTGGATCTTGATCTTACTTAAGACTTGGGTTCGGTACTAACCATTTAATGCTAAACAATAGTGTGGAGACACTGAAGGTTGAGTTTGGATGAGTTGTGTGAATGAATTGTGGGTGGAAGGACGAGTGTAAACAAATGGGACTTACCCGTGAAATGAGGAAAAGAAGCTAATAGAGAAGCTAGGTGTAGCAGAGTAATTAATAGCTCTTACACTAGAGTCTTGTAAACCTGATTTAAAATCCAACTCTTTCATTTACTAGCTATGTGATCTTGGGCAAGTCACTTAATCTAAGCTTGGTTTCTTTATCTGTAAAATGGCCTTGATAAACATAACTACCTCCTGGGATCGCATGAAAATTAGAGGAGATAATGCCTAGAGAAAGCTTTGTATTCATTAGCTCACCTAGAAAGGCTAATCATAGATTGAGAAATCATTGGATCCTTTGAAGGGAGTGAAGGTGGGAAACTAGTAGAGAATGAGAAGGTGGTTAAGTCAATGTGGAAAAGAACATGAAATACTTACATATAGTTATTTTGATAATCTGCCAGTAGTTGATTTGGAAATGACATGTGAGTTTTTGTGCCTCGGTCTATCTATCCATACTATAACAGTAAGTTAAACTAAGTGAGAAGGTCCTCCCAACTTCGTTCTTCTGATGCCATAATTAGCCATCTTTGAACTCTAAAACCATAAAATCTGTGTTACAGATTTCAGAACCAAAAAACTACAATTCTTTCAGATGCTTAATGTCTTGATTTAGACTTATTATATGGCAACACCCAGAGTTTTACCTCTATTATACATTTAACTTTGTTTTTCTGTGGCTTCTTCTTTAAATAATTTTGTTTTGATCATAAAAGATACTTTTTTCTTTTCTTCTTTCTCTTTTTCCCCCCAATAACCACCTTGTAAAAGGACTATTGTTTGCCTTGGTCCTTTTAATCTGCCCATGAGGAATTCAAGCTGAATGATAGGGAGCTGTGAAAATCCAGTTAGTGTGAGCTGTAATCTTTTTTGCTGGCTTTAAATAGTTAGAGTACCATGCAGACACCCTGCAGACAACTGAATCAAAACATACAGTAATCACCTAAACATGGATTCTGCCCTTGCTCTTATGGAACTATAGTGGAAATCACTAACCATTTACTTTACAGAAAAACATTCCGTCATGATATCAAACAAAATCGGCGTTAGATATGAAAAGCTATATTTCACAGGTGGGCAACCTAGTGTTTGTGAAAAACATTGATTTCTGAAATTTTGATATTATCCAGCATTTATAATATCCTCTGACTATTACAGAGTTAGGAAAACATTTTTATAGAACAAGAATATGTGTAATCCTCTAATCTTTCAGTTGTCTTCTACTTCAGATATCACTAAAGGGAAACAAGAAACTGTTAAGATAAGCATGCTTTTGAACTATCATAAAAGACAAGAAGAAAGTATGCGGCCTCTCTGTTTCTCTTATAAAAGAAACTGGTTCCACTAATGCAGTTTATTGAATATAGGTAGCAAAATATTCTCTAATAACTTTGTCAAATGGTGGTCTATTTTTCTAGATTTACAGGCTGCTTTTTTTTTTTTTTAAGTTAAAAGATGGATCTCTTCTCCATTAGATTCTGCATTAGAGTGATGAGAAACACGGTGTGCCGTATGCCGATGCCGCCTCCTAATTTCATTAGCTTTCCATTTTCTAATACTGCTGTTGATAATATTCTGGTGAAGTTTATAAAGTAAAATAGGCTATTTGTTGAAACCAATATCCTAGTGTTGCTGGCATGATTCATGCTACATTAGGAGCTCATAAGTCATTAGTAATCTTTTATGTTCAGTTTATTGTTCTGAACAGCGAACTTGAACTCCTTTGTTTTGAAAGATTCATAGGGTCTAATCCAGAACAAAGGTTTCATAAAGTAGATGCCTTTTCTATGCTTATCGCCTTGCCTCAGGCAATTTTATAGATCTCAACATGCCAGTCCTTCAAAATAGGGAAGCCCACTTCTCATCAAAAATACACATTCTGAGGACTGTGGTTGCCAGTTCCACATTCTTAATATTTAATTTTCTGTAAATTTTTTTTATAGAAATACTCAAACATAAAAAAAAGTACAAGATTCATACGATGAAGCCAGTCTATCTTTCACATCCAACAATTTGCAATACATGGTCTATTTTAGATACGTTGTGGAAAACTATTATTGTTATGTTGCCTAATGTCTCCCTGAAAGTTCTAAAAGCCAGTGCTATTTTAGTGGACTGATAAGTTTAGGTATGTGTTTAGATAAATTGTAAATAATTCTAAATTCAACATTTTAAGGGCAGTTATAATATCCTCATTTATGTACAGTGCTCTGTACATTGTGTAGAACATTCTGACCAACAGATATTTGTAGGGGAATTTCCGGCATTTGCTAATAATAACATTGCTTATCACTCATGGCCTCCATTTTCTCACTTGTTTGTTATCACCAGCTTTACCTCCCGATCAGATCCTGCTAGCATAAATTCCTTTCTATCTACTACCTTCTACATTTCCAAGTCAGTCACTCGACTACAAATACTTGAACTTATTGAAACAATCAGATACACCATGTTCATTGTCTCCTTCTTCTTGTCTTAACTTCCCTTTTTACCCAAACAAGTTTCATGCTTTCCTGTGAAATGGAAGAAGTGTTCTTGTTTCTGTCACTTGTGTTATGAATCCCATTACCTCTTCTAATTGTACTCTTTCCAGTTCCTCTCTCTACTGGTTAAATCTTAATAGCATTTTATGAAATCAAATCAAGCCAAAACAAAAAAACTTTAACCTTCTCTGACCTCTCATCTCTTACAACACAGTACCATTTCTTCTGCTCTCCATTTCAACAGAATTTCAGTTGATTTTATTTATTTTTTCCATTTCTTCATCACGTACAAGGAATAACAGTTATGTTTGTGAACTTGACACCGTGCGCTTACATTGGCAGCACTGTACAAACAGCTCAGTAAGATTTCATAACCTTGGTACATCAGTGTCTCACAGCTGTGTTCATATCGATATGTGGTGGTATCTTGCTGAGGGATGTTCATTATTGTTGTGTGTTTTTGTGTGCCATTGCGAAAACGTCTGAGCTTGAATTAGAGCAACAAACAAACATTAAATTTCTTGTTAAACTTGGCAAGAGTAGAAATGAAATCAGGGACACGTTAGTCCAAGTTTATGGGGATAATGCCATGAAGAAGACAGCAGTGTATAAATGGATGAAACGGTTTTCTGAGGGGAGAGAATGCATCTGATGAAGAGATATCAGGGCGGCTAGTAATGAGCAGAACTGATGAAAACATTGCAAAAATTAATTGAATTGTGCATCATAATCACTGGCTGATTGTGAGAAACATAACAGACCAAGTAAACATGAATAGACAAACAGTTAGGAAGATCTTAACTGAAAATCTTGGCATGAGAAAAGTGTGTGCAAAAGTGGTCCCAAAGGAGCTCACCAATGAACAAAAGCAAAGGAGAGTCAAAGTTTGCCAAGGCTTTTGGAGAGGCAAGACTATGTTTTGGGCCGTATTATCACTGGTGATGAAACATGGGTGTACCAATACGGCCCTGAAACAAAGCGACAAAGTGCATAATGGAAATCAGCCAATTCTCCACCACCAAAAAAAGCTCCGTCAGTCCAAATCAAGAATTAAACCGATGTTGCTAACCTTTTTTGATCTCAGAAGGATTATTTGTTATGAATTTGTACCAACTGGACTGTTAACCAAGTTTACTGTTTGGAACTGCCGCAAAGGCTGTGTAAAAAAGTTAGACGAAAGCGACCTGAACTTTTCGCCAACAATTCATGGCTCTTGTATCACAACAATATACCAGCTCACACGGCACTGTCTGTGAGGGAGTTTTTAGCCAATAAAGAAATAACTATATTGGAACACCCTCCCCACTCACCTGATCTGGCCCCCAATGACTTCTTTTTTTAACTGAAGATAAAGGAAATACTGATAGGAAGACATTTGGATGACATTCATGACATCAGTGGTAATACGATGGCAGCTCTGATGGCCATTCCAAAAAAACTGTTCCAAAATTGCTTTGAAGGGTAGCCTAAGCACTGGCGTTGGTGCATAGCTTCCCAAGGGGAGTACTTCGAAGGTGAGCATAATAATATTCAGCAAGGAGGTATGTAGCACTTTTTCTAGGATGAGTTCGCAATCTTAATTGTCAGACCTTGTATTCACTCTTTAACACATTTGAGTTTGTTATTACCACTACACTGAAACTGCCTTTGTCCCATCATCTGTTCTTGTCAAGTGACTTCTATGTTTGCCAAATCCCAGTAGATACTCCTCTTTCATCATCTTATAGTGTCTCTCAACAATATTTAGCAGTTGATCACTCTACCTTAACCTTCTTCTCTTAAGCCCCTTCTTCCTCCTCTTTCTTAAAATACCTTTCTTTCTTGATCTGCTGCTTTTCTGTGTCAATGGCCATTCCTTTGGTGCTTCCTGCTTCTCTGAATGTTGAAGCAACTCAAGGCTACGTACCTGGGTCCACCGTTTTTTTGGTTCTGTACTTCTTCTAGGTCAGGGTTCAATAAACTTATTCTGTAAAGCGCCAGCTAGTCAATAATTAAGGCTTTGTGGCCTAAGATGCAAAATTGGGGTTATTATGTAGGCACTTATAGAACAAGAGAAAAAACAAATTTCCATATATTTTTTAAAAATTGATTAAATTCAAAATATAACAATTATTTCTTTATTTATCTTCACTGATGTCTAATGGAGTGGTATCTCCATGGAGACAGGCCAAGGCACTGTCATTTTCCACCTGAAGTATAGCTTAGCTTCATAATTATTGGTCTTTTTACTTTCACTGTTGCCCCCCACCCCCAAATCATTATCCACACAGCAACCAGAGGGATCTCTTAAAAATGTAAGTCATGTTATGTCACTCCTCTGCTTAAAGCCCTTCAGTGACTTCTTACTGAATTCCTTCCCTTGAAATCCAAGTCCTGTAGGCTCCTGTACTCCAGTTTATCTCCTACAACTCTTTATACTCTAGCCTCACTGTTCTTTCCGTCCTCTAGATCTTTTCAGTGCTGTTGCCTCTGACTGGGATGCTTCTCCAGGATCTTTTTATGTGGCGTCTCATTCTCATTATTTAGGTCCTCAGTTCCAGTGTAATCTTTTAAGAAGTCTTTCCTGAATACCTAATCTAAATCAACCATCTCCCCACCTCTTTACTCTGTACCCGGTTTATATACTTCAGAGTACTTATCACCGGCGTAATCCTCTTGTTAATACTCCCACCAGAATGTCAGCTTCAGAAGGGCAGGTCCTTTTCATTGCAGTATTCTCAATGCTTCCAAACAGTGCTTCACACATAAAAGATGTTGAAGTAAGGTTTATACATAAATGAATTAAAAGGTTAGATCTGTTACTTGAATTGAAAGCTCAAGTTTCTTTGTTCCCTAGGAGTGGTACCTCATCCTTGCTATTACTGTCCTTATTATCTCAGTGTTCCCTCGGCACCATCCTCCCAGACCTATTTAAGCGATTCCCCACATGAATGTCATTCTATTAGGTCCTGGCTGGTCCCTGACTGATAACAATGGTTTCGGGTAGTACTTATTTTAAATATAATTAATATTCTCTTTAGGGTTTATTTTTAATGTTTAATTTTAGTTTATGTAAAAATATTTTTAAGGACTCTCATAGGTTTACTCACAATTTGGTCTCCTTAAAGTTTTTTTTGGTATGTTTTCTTGTTAGGTATAAGATTTTTTCTCCCACAATTCTTTCAGTTAAATCTGTGAGAAAGTCCCCCAAACTCAATAACGTGTCTTTGATTCTTCTACCTTAATCTGTCTTTTACCTTCTACTGGTGCCTAAGCCAAAAGGGATGCAAGTTTTCCTTTTTAACAAGAAAAACAAACCCTTTCATTCTGGGCAGCAGTAACTGGAACAGCCAGTTACCAGTGGGAGAGCGAACTTTAATGAGCTATCAAAAGAAAAATGTCATTTGCAAAGTTCCAGCTATAGTGGACTTATTGCTGAGGCAACAGCTTAGTAATTAGTACAACCATTAATTGCCAGTTTCATCCTCTTATACTAGAAACTTTCCATTTCTCTTCCCTGAAGTTTTAATAGTTGTTTATATCCATTGGTTCCCACTGTGGTTCAAGAGGTAACAAGTAACTTGGATGTTTGAGGTTGCTGATTAGGTCTCTCTCAGTCTGTGTGCCCTGTGCCTGGTATTATGTAATGTTATCTAGGCTTTAGCCTATGGTAACTTCCTGGTAAAGTGTGGCTCTTACTTACCAAGGCGAAGGGTGTACAGTTTGGAGTTTTGAGTTTATTTTCCTCTGCAAGTTTGTAGCTTATGCATATTGGTACCAAAAATAATGGGTTGAAATGTGCATAATAGTAAATAGGAGGCTTTTAGAATTTTGTGTAATGGGAACTTAAAGTTGAGAAATATTTCTGTATACCAGTGTTCTCAAGTTTTTTTTCATTATTGCCCCCAAGGAGAAATACTAAATATAAATTAATTAAATATAAATGATTTTCGTTTAACTTAAATGAGAGAGAAATTAACAAAATTAAATACTAAGGAATAAGATTGTTGAGCTGAGTTGAGCTTTGGAGGGCCACAGATCATTGTAATATCTAAAATTTTTTTCACTTTTAGAGCTTTATTTATATGAAATAGTAAACCATTAAGGACTGTATGCCTTGAAACTGGATGGCTTTAACTTCTTGTATTCTGGAGTTACTGGATGGAAGACTCTTTTTAGATCATATGCCTTTCCATCATAGTATCTCAATTCTGATATCATTGTGGATAAAATGCCTGAAAAATTATTCAGTTGGCATCACCTTAAAAATGGGATGCGTAAAAGCATAAAGTGAGTATGGTTTGTCACATTATCATCAGATGAAAGCAGTTTAAGACTGAAAGTACCAAAGTCTATTGTGGTTCTTAATTTACTTTTGTGCTATCTAGTAGTTTTATAAATTCCAGAATTCTAAATATAGTAAATAATGTTTTAGGACTCTATGTATACATTTTTAAGGGTGGCTTTTCCTTGCCAATTAAATGTGAGTTTTTTCCTGTGCTGTCAAATTTGAAAGAGGTTAAGTTCCTGGTTGGAACTGAAAGTACTGTGTAGGAATTAATGTGCCCAATCAGGACTTTTATGAAGCTCTTTATTTGATACAATTCTAAACTTACAAAGTTGTAAGAAGAGTAAAAAGAACTTCCATATACTCTTTATCCAGATTCACCAATTGTTTACATTTTGTTCCATTTCCTTTATAAAATTCTCTCTCTCTCTCTGTTTTTCTCCCAATATAGGCACATGCACGCATGTGCTCGTGTGTAACACACACACACACACACACACACACATTTTCCCCCAAGTTATTTGAGAGTGTTAGGCATCAGTCCCTTTATGCTTAAATATTTTCGTGTATAAATCATAAGAACTTTTTAAATAGCCATAGTACAGTGATCAAACCAAGAAATTTAACACTGATACGATATTATTATCTAATCAACAGTCTATGGCTGATGGCTGGGTCAGTTGTTAGAGTGCGAGCTCTGGGCAACAGGGCTGCCAGTTTGATTCCCACATGGGCCTGCGAGCTGCGCCCTCCACAACTAGAATGAAGTCAGTGAGCTGCCACTCAGCTCCCTGGCGGCCAGATGGCTCAGTTGGTTGGAGCGTGAGCTCTCAACCACAAGGTTGCCGGTTTGACTCTTTGACTCCCGCAAGGGATGGTGGGCTGCGCCCCCTGCAACTAAGATTGAAAGGACAACAACTTGACTTGGAAAAGTCCCGGAAATACACACTGTTCCCCAATAAAGTCCTGTTCCCCCTCCCCAATAAAATCTTTAAAAAAGATTTTTAAAAAACAAAAACGAAACAGTCTATAGTCCCAGTTATGCCATGTAACTTAGTATTTACGCATCAGTCACCCCTCCATCTAGTATCCAGTCCAGGGTCCGGTACTGCAGTTAGTTGTCATGCCAAGTTTCCTGTAATGTGGAACAGTTTCTCAGCTTTTCTTTGTCTTGCATGTCCTTGACATTTTTAAAGCTCTATAGGCCAGTTCTTTTATAGAATGTTCCTCAATTTGGATTTGTCTCATGTTCCCCAATGATTAGATTCAGGTTGTGCATTTTTTTACCAGGAATACCACAGAAGTGTTTTGTGTCCTTCTCAGCATATCACATCAGGAATCACAGGGTGCAGATTTATTTCATTATTGGTGATGTTAACTTTGATCAGTTGGTTATGATCCAATCAAAATTTGACTTGGCAACATAAATAGAGAACTTTTATAGTGGTGTGATTTCTAAGGTAAACGTTCTTGTATGATTAAATTAATTGCTATATTTTCTACATATTTATTACCTATATCCTATTTGGGGAACAAAAACAAAGCCAAACTGGACTTGTTTAATATTGGTGAAGAAATTAAGTGAGTAAATTAAAACAGATTTGTATCATTCTTATCAATTTTAAGGGTTTTATTTCTACTTGATTTGTTTGAAAATCTTTATAGTTTGTGTACAGACTGTCTTGTTGGATGACACTATATTTTATAGCTTATCTAAAGAGCTGTTATGATGTAGAATTTTAATGATTTTTTAGTTCTTTTAAGAGTTTTAACACTTTGTCCCTTTCTCATGCAGTATTGAGTCCTATTCATATGGTACCCCCATTGTTTCTAGCCTTTTGCCAAATCAAATCTGGAATACTCATAAAAAATTTAATTTGTGAATGAAACGTAAATACAAAAGCATGATATTACATAAATACATGGTTTCAAGAAGAGTTTTTGTTTGTTTGTTTGTTTGTTTTTTTTAAAGATTTTATTGGGGAACAGTGTGTACTTCAGGGACTTTTTCCAAGTCAAGTTGTTGTCCTTTCAATCTTAGTTGTGGAGGGCACAGCTCACTGGCCCATGTGGGAATAGAAACGGCAGCCCCATTGCCCAGAGCTCAGCCCCGTTGCCCAGAGCTCGCGTTCTAATCAACTGAGCCACCTCCCCGCCCCTCAGGAAGAGTTTTATCTTAAGGTGAGAAGGCGTCTCACAAGTCCTTTCACCCTGCCTTGGGAGAAATTATTCCTGAAAGATTAGAATGGATCATTTTAAAGTCCTTGACACAAGAGAATTCCACCATCCTTTAGGACCCTATTTGATTACTTAACAGACACACTCTAGATATGCTTCCTTCTAGTTGACCTGTATCTGCTATCCTGTTTCTTCTTTGTCTGGCGGTAGAGATGAAGAATATTTATTAGTCTGCTTATAAAAATGGCTTCAGAATTGCTGAAGGCCCACATCTTGAATACTTACTTGCTTTCAAGGATACCATTTTCTAGTTTTCTAGTCCCATGTAGTCATCATGCCACTCCTTAGTTCAGGATCTAGACTTGGATAAGATCCACTGACCTTTTATTTACTGACCGTAACTTTTATGTTTTTAAATTTACAGTGTACTGCATTGCTTTTAATCAAAGCAAAAACAAAACAAAAACAAAAACAAAAAACAATAATGCGTTATTTCTTTTGAGTGGGGATATTATTGAAATATGCTGACAATAATGGAGTTTTGTATAAAGGTGGGCTGCAGAAGAGAGTTTGAAAATCAATAGTTTTATATGTTGTAATTAAATTTTTCACTTCGCATTTCTCAAATTATTCAAGGCTCCAGTACTGTGCTGTACTTTTAATAAACAGTTGCTAGTAACTTTTCAAGGATACATAAAGTTGTGAGTGAAAGAACAAAGAAAACTTAAAAATAGTAAAATAATGCAAAAAAATTACTGATTAAAATAAGACAGTAGGAGTGAGCTTGTTTGTTACATATTGGCAAAAATGTCCTCTGTTGTTACTCTCCTTTTAATGTTTTTGAATTTTAGCACTGATGTTTTAACTTTTTATGAGTAGAAAGGTAATTGAAAACAACTGTGTGTATGTTTTTGTTTATTCTAGTTTGGTTTTATGCAGTTTCTCAGCATATATTCTACTACAACGTTAAAGTATTTTAGTCTAAAATCTACAGTAGACGTGTATGATTTATGTTTCCTTTTGGAAGGTATTTTATATAATATATAATATATAATAAATATATAATTTATATATTTAAATATGCATATATGTATATTTAAAAGACCAGAAATGACTATAAAAGTAAAATCTTTATTTTTAAAGCTTATTGGGGTGACAATTGTCGGTAAAGTGACATAGGTTTCAGATGTACAATTCTGTGATACAGCATCTATATATCACATTGTGTTTTCACCACCCAGTGTGATTTCTCTTTTCATTACCATATATTTTAAGAAAAGCATGTTGCTTAAAATCAGGTGTTTAAAATGAGAGTGTTGACTGCAAACTTCCTGGAAAAAATATATGAATATATGTATATGAAGAAGCATTAGGTTTCTGTGTCCCTGGACGGTGCTCTGAAGACACATTTAGAAGTGAATTATGACTCGTTTGTCCAAGCCTGCCCAACGTCCTGAGTATTCAGCTTTAAGAATGAAGTCATGTTTCAGCCTATGTCAGGGGAACAAGGCACATGTTTTAGATAATCTAACACTGCTCAGACAGGCTGGCAGTCACGAAATTGAGCTATGGTGACACAGCTTGGTTGAATGATCCATTGATTACCAAGTCATCACAACACTGCATGAGAATCTGGGTTAAGGAGCTCATGACTCTTTACAAAAATTGTGCTTATATCACAGATTTTTGCTACCATGGAGATACTGAAAATGTTTCGGTTGTTCTTGGAATGACATTGCATGAAGTTTTAGCTGAGACCTCTGTTATTAGAAATATAATGTACTTTTAGTTGGCTGCTTTAAAGGCAACAGTGTTGTTTGAGTTGAGTGACCAAATGAATAATATAGAAACAGAATTCAGTCAAAAAGATTGTGGCCTTCCCATTCTGTTTCTTCCAGCAAAGTTATTATGACCGTAAAAATAGACACCTACTGATCCTTATAAGTGAAAAGGAAAAAATACAATTTTTTTTTTAGCACTTCCTTATCTTACTACTTCCAATGGGACTTTATCATCTTCAGAGTAGACCCAGATATTCCCACCAAAGTTTTTCCTTAGCAGTGGGCCCAGCCTTCCATATTGTCCTTAAATTAGCTTAGTTAAACTTACTAGGATGCTGTCAGTTTGGTGTCTTTGCAACTACCCTTGATTATTTTTCTATTGACCACAATTGTCTTGTTAATAATAGGTCCGAAGTGATGACCAAGATTTGAAAAATTGATTGTTATGGACATTAAGAAGAACATTTGGAATCCACAGAGTTAATGAAATAACTCCTGATTATTTAAATGTAATACAAGAGCTAGTGTAGTATCATAATGAAAAGTTTCTTTTTTTATATTTGAGAGTGTTTCAATTGAATCTTAAAGCATTTAAGTGTCTGCAAACCAATAATTTTGGCTTTCTTTTCATGGCAGTGTGTTTAGAAAAATCAATATTAAAAATTGAGCTTCAAAGAATTCATGAAGAGAAACATAATGAAATCTTGATATAGCATATACAAAAGACAAATCCCCATCATTTCTTTTTATGCAAATGAGTTTGATTTAGACATAATTCCCCAACATCACCATGAATTTCCATCTGTGTAACCCTGATGGTCTTAAGCAGTCAGCAGTTACCTCGTGCTCTAGGCTATATTCACTCTGCATGTATGGAAACTGTGACTATCTTAACACTTTAGATGATGATATGAATAACAATTGTTTGTTGATTTTATTCTCTATCTCCCTGGATAACCTGCTGTCTGCAAAGGCTGAATAAGTGGCAGATAGCTTTTGTCATCCGTTATCCAAGCTGTACACTTGTAAGGAAGAGCAGGGATAATCGCCTCAATCTAATTAGGGGTTAAAAGAGGCCATGACTGTGATGTGGCAGTGAGACACCTTACTGTAGCAATCCTGTTTGCATTAGAAAAATAAGGTTGTCATATTGATTATTCAAATTGGCTTGCATTGGCCAAGGCTCAATGGCTTGTATTGCAGCTGAAGCAGTTGAAGATCCCAGCTATTCACAGAAGACCTGTGCTATAGCATATATTATATTGTGGTTTGTTTGCTAATTTGGGTTTGTAAGAATGATGATAGAGTTTAATCTGGTGATTGAAAGGTTAAACTGATCATCAGAAATGAAATTTAGCTTCCACCTGTGATAGCAACGCTCATGTAAATTTTGAATAAATGAAGATCCAGTGTCAATTTAGGTCTCTAACTGAAGATAGTATGTATAAATATAAAAGCATGATTTAGAACCACTTCCATCTTTTGATGATACATGTTTTTATTTAAAGTAAAAGATAATTGATAATTGTCAAAAGGATGCAGCTTATAGATGGAGGCTGGCATTTGCCTTACTTTCTCTCTTCCTGTTCCTCCCTTTTCACCACCCCCACCCCCCACCCCCCACCCCCGCTTCTCTTCAACCTGTTTTCCTTTTCTTCCTTGAGTATTCTGCACTTGGGATATGTTCTTGTAACAAAACGAATCATAGTGGCAAGTAGAAACAAATTTGATCTTGTACAAATCTTTTATCACTCTTTCTCAAATGTCCCTATAAGCCCAGCTAACTTTCTATACATGGATGGCCTATATTTTGATGTACATATCAAATGCCTCTAGGCACCGGATTTTTTTAATGAAGCCTCTATAATAGAAGCAGTTTTTAAAATGAGGAGTTTGTGTAATAGTCCCCTCCCGTACTAGTTATTTTTCTTTTGCTTTTTGCTTTCTCCATTTTGAATATCACTATGGTTCATGGAGTTTTTATTCAACATGTTTCATGGAGTTTTTATTCAACATGTTTCAATCAGAGTTGTTATTATTTCGTTGTTTTCTGTTGGACAAATTATAGCAAGTTGATCAATAGGAACCTCTTCATATTGACTCCTGAATCCTTTCTACATGACCCTGTTAGTTTTAAAATGATTCTTTTCATTCTGTCCCAGTCTCAGATTGAACATATTTTGTCCCACAGTCTGGAAATCAGCCACTTATCCAAATAACCCTGGCTCCTTTTAGTCACAAATGGTTTTGAGAGATCAAAATATAATGTTAGTAGTGTTTCTACAGGGATATCATTGCTTTAATTCAATGGACTATAGTAGAAAACATACTGTGTTTCATTGAATCTAAAATGTGGTCAATTGTAATTTTAGGTATTACTAAAAAAGGGCAAAAAAAACTGGCAATTAATTTTAAGACACCATCTAATGCAAAATGGCATTGTCATTACAGATAAGTTAAAATAGAATACAAAATGTGCATCTTAGAATCAGTGAATATGGTATATACTAAATCATGAGTTTGTTTGATATTTTAAATTGAAACTTAATATTACAGTATTTTTACTTAAGGTTTAGTCTGTACATGTATTTTTCTTTTTTAGTGAATGTGTTTCTAATAATATTAGCATAATTGCTTGCTTGCTTTACAATATGGTGTGCATCTAATTTTTTAAAAAATAATGTTCTTTAGTTTATAAAGAATTGATGCAAAAAGCATAAATAGAACTTGATCAGAGAAGCCAGCAGTAAGTTAGAAAAATAAAGCAGGAGTTAAGTGTGGCTTATTCTGGAAATACAAAGGAATTTCAGTATTGTGAAATTTGTGAACACAATTAGCTATAGTAACAGGTCAAAAGAATCTAGTGATATCTACCGTTCTCCATTTTCAGTTATTTTTAATAACATGATTTAGAGTTTAAGATCTAGACTCTTGCTATTACGTGATTTTTAAATTGTGAGCTTTTTCTCTAGGTGTAATTTACATACATTAAAATACACAGATCTCATGTATAGACTTCAGTAAGTTTTAACAAATACATTCACTTGTGTAACCCACACCCCATCCCTTTCCCTCCTTGGCAGTCAGTCCCTGTGCCCAATCTCTAGACGCAACTACTGTGCTAATTTCATTTACAATAGATTAGTTCTAGAACTTCATATAAATGGAATCCTTTTAATACTATGAGTACTATAATTGTATAGTGCTCTTTTGTAAAGTACTCTTTTGTACTTCTTTTGCTCAGTATAATGTTCTTGAGATTTGTCCATGTTGTTGCATACATTAGTCGTGTGTTCCTTTTATTGTGACTAATATTCCATTGTATGAATGTACCACAGTTCATTCTATTGATGTTATTTGGGTTATTTTCACTTTGGAGCTATTGTAAATAAAGCTGCTGTGGCCTTTCTCATACAAGTCTCTGTGGAACATATGTTTTCATCTCTCTTGGATAGATACCTAACAGTGAGTTTTTGACTTTTGCGAATAAAGCAGCTATGATATCAGGGTAATGTTGCCCTCATAAAATGAGTTATGGAGTGTTGTCTCTTCTTCAGTTTTTTGGAAGAGTTTGAGTAGGACAGGTATTAGATCCTCTTTGAATGTTTGGTAGAATTCACTAGTGAAGCCATCTGGTCCTGGATTTTTGCTTTTGTGAAGGTTTGAGATGACTGATTCAGTTTCCTTACTGTTGATCGTTCTATTTAGATTTTTGAATTCTTCGTGATTCAGCCTAGGAAGGCTATATGTTCCTAAGAACATGTCCATTTCTTCTAGATTATTGAATTTGGTGGCATATAGTCCTTGATAGTATTCTTGGATGATCCTTTGTATTTCTGTGGTATCCGTGATAACTTCCCCTCTTTCATTTCTGGTTTTGTTTATTTGTGTCTTTTCTCTTTTTATCTTAGTGAGTCTAGCCAAGGGTTTGTGAATTTTATTAATCTTTTCAAAGAGCCAGTTCTTTGTTGCTTTAATTTTTTCTTTTGTCTTTTAGTTCTCTATTTCATGTAGTTTTGCTCTTATTTTTATTATTTCCTTGCTTCTGCTGACTTTGAGTTTGATTTTTTTCTTCTTTTTCTAGTTCTTTAAAGTATAATGTGAGGTTGTTTATCTGGGACTTTTCTTCTTTCTTGAGATAGGCCTATAATGAAATAAATTTTCTTCCTAATACTGCTTTTGTTGTATCCCAATAATTTTGGTAGGATGTGTTTTCATTCTCATTTGTTTCTATGTATCATTTAATCTCTCCTCTTATTTCTTCTTTGACCCAGTCGTTCTTTAAAAGTATGTTGTTTAATCTCCACTTGTTTGTGGTTTCTCCTGTTTTCTTGGTGCAGTTGATATCCAATTTCAAAGCCTTGTGATCAGAGAATATGTATGCTTGGTATGATTTCAATCTTCTTAAATTTGCTGAGGCTAGTTTTATGTCCCAATATATAGTCTATCCTTGAAAATGTTCCATGTACACTAGAAAAGAATGTATAGTTTAATGTTCTAGGATGAAGTGCTCTATGAATATCACTTATGCCCATTTTATCTAATGTGTCATTTAGGGCTGCTATTTCTTTATTTTCTGTTTGGATGATCTAACCATAGCTGTCAATGATGTATTTAGATCCTCTACTATAATTGTGTTTTGGTCAATTCCTCCCTTTAGTTCTGTTAGTAGTTGCTTAGTATATTTTTGTGCTCCCTGATTGGGGCCATAAGTATTGATGTCCCTTTATCATTGTGAAATGTCCATCTTTGTCTCTTGTTACCTTTTTTATCCTGAACTCTGTCTCATCGGTTATAAGTATAGCTACACCTGTTTTTCTCTGAATACCATTTGTTTGGAGTGTCAATTTCTGCCCTCTCTCTTTGAGTCTATATTTGTCCTTATAGCTGAGATGTGTCTCTTGGAGGCAGCATATGGTTGGGTTTAGGTTTTTGATTCAATCTGCTACTCTGTGCCTTTTTATTGGTGAGTTCAATCCATTTACATTTAGGGTTATTTGATACGTGAAGATTTCCCAGCGCGTTTCCCTGAAAATAAGACCTAGCTGGAGAATCGGCTCTAATGTCTTTTGGAACAAAAATTAATATATGACCTGGTGTTATGTTATGTTATGTTATGTTATGTTATGTTATGTTATGTTATGTTATGTTATGTTAAATTACATTATATTATATTATATTATATTATATTATATTATATTATATTATAGACCAGGTCTTATAATAAAATATAAGGCGTCTTATAATAAAATATAAGGCGTCTTATATTAATTTTTGCTCCAAAAGATGCATTAGAACTGATTGTCTGGCTAGGTCTTATTTTCAGGGAAACATGGTATGGACATTTGTGTACATGTTTCTGAAGAAACATATATTTTCATTTCATTTGGGTAAATATTTAGCAGTGGAATAGATGGATTGCGTGATAGGTGCATGTTTAACTGCTAAATAATTTTTGTAGTTGTTTAAGTTTATGTTTTCATAAACAATATATGTTCCAGCATGAAGTTTCAGTTGTTGCAAAACTTTGCCAACATTTGGTGTTATCAGACCTTTGAATTCCAACTACTGTAATGGATTTGAAGTAGTATCTTCTGAATTGTAAGTAGCATTTTTTTCTGATGACTAGTGATCTTGAATACTTTTTATGTGCCTACTGACCATTTGTATATTTTCCCTTGTAAAATATTTGTTCAAGCTTTTTATCCATTTTTCAAAAAAAGATTGTTCACCTTTTTATTATTGAGTTTTTGGAATTTCTTACACATTCTACATTCATTTACATATTGTGGTTCCTTTGTCAGATATGTGTTGTGAATATTTTCTGGCTTGCCTATTTAATTCTTAATAATGTTTTTAGATAAATAGTAGTTTTATAATTTGAAGTCCTATGTCAAATTTATTATTTTATGGTTAGTACTTGCACCTTTTTTCTTTCATGTAAAAGCTAGAATCACCTTATCAATTTCCACAAAAACCCTTGTTGGTACATTTGAAGTACATTGAATATATAAAACTGTTTGGTGGGAATTCACATCTGTAAGATATTATGTTTTGCCATCCATGAACATACTATATCTATTCATTTATTTAGGACTTTAAAAATGTCTCAATAAAGACAATTTTTTTTATAAAGGTCTTGCAAATATGTTGTTGAATTTATGCCTATCTACCTTATTGTATTTTATTACTGATATCTTTGTCTTATTTGAGATTGGAATGGGAATTCTTCTAATGTTTTTCCACTGAGTATAATTGTATTCTTGGTTT
The DNA here is from genome assembly GCF_036562045.2 of Rhinolophus sinicus. Classification (NCBI taxonomy): domain Eukaryota; kingdom Metazoa; phylum Chordata; class Mammalia; order Chiroptera; family Rhinolophidae; genus Rhinolophus; species Rhinolophus sinicus. The sequence continues at coordinate 27,984,525 of NC_133751.1, forward strand.
TTGGTAGTTAACATTTCTTGTTTACCAGGGTTTTCTTATATTCCTACTTGAATAAGATTTTTTAGAAATTATTATTGTGTGTGTGTGTATTAGTTTCAGATGTACAAAACAATGTAATAATGAGACATTTCACCCCTCACAAAGTGATAACCTCCTCCCCCAATCTATTGCCCCTCTGGCATCGTGTATGTCTATTACAATTCCATTGCTTCTATTCCCTATGCCATATTCCATATCCTATGACCATATGTGTGTGTGTGTGTGTGTGTGTGTGTGTGTGTGTGTACACACACATATAAAATTATAGTTGATCTACAATATTATTCCGTTTCAGCTTCAGGTGTACAGTGCAGTAGTCAAGCGTCTACACCGTCCATGAAGTGGTCTCCGCAATAAGACATGTGCCCATCTGACACCATACAAAATCTTTACAACATTATTGATTATATTCCCCAAATTGTCTTTCATAGTCCCATGGCAATATTGTAGTTACCAATTTATGCTGTATTATCCTTCCCTTTCTCCCTCATCCCCACCCCCTCCCATCTAACAACCATTGGTTTTTCCTCTATATCTCTGAGACTATTTCTGTTTACTTTGCTCATTTACTCAGTTCTTTAGATTCCACATATAAGTGAGATCATATGGTATTTGTTTTTTCTGACTGACTTATTTCACTTAGCATAATTTTCTATAAAACCATCCATATCTTTGCAAATGGTAAGATTTCATTCTTCTTTATAGCCAAGTAATACTCCATTGTATAAATGTACCACAGTTTCTTAATCCAGTCTTCTACCAATGGGCATTTCAGTTGTTTCCAAATCTTGGCTATTGTAAATAGCTCTGCAATAAACTTTTTTTTTTTTTTTTTCGAATTAGTGTCTTGGATTTCTTTGGATAGATACCTAAGAGTGGAATTGCTGGGTCATAAGGTAGTTCCATTTCCAGTTTTTTGACATAACTCCATACTGATTTCCATAGTGTTTGCACCAATCTACAACCCCACCAACAGTGCACTAAGGTTCCCTTTTGTCCACATCCTCGACAGCACTTGTTTGTTGATTTATTGGTGATAGCCATTCTGACTGGAGTGAGGTGGTATCTCATTGTGGTTTTTAATCTGCATTTCTTTAATGACTAGTGAGGTTGAGCATTTTTTCATATGTCTGTTGGCCATCAGTATGTCTTTAGAGAAATGTCTCTTTATGTCATCTGCCCATTTTTTAATTGGGTTGTTTGTTTCTTTGGTGTTGAGTTGAATGAGTGTTTTATAAATTTTGGATCTTAACCCCTTACCAGATGTATTGCTGACAAATATCTTTTTTCCCATTCAGTAGGCTGCCTTTTTGTTTTATTCGTGGTTTCCTTTGCTGTGAAAAAAACTTTTAAGTTTGATGTAATCCCATATGTTTATTTTTTCCTTTACTTCCCTTTTCCAAGGGGATATGTCAGTAAAAATATTACTCTGGGTAATGTCTGCAAATTTACTTCCTGGATTTTCTTGTAGGAGTTTTATGGGTTTGGGTTTTACATTTAAGTCTTCAATCCATTTTGAATTTGTTCTCGTATATGGCTTAAGGAGGTAGTCCAGTTTCGTTTTTTTGCATGTGTTAGTCCAGTTTTCATAGCACCATTTATTAAATAGACTGTCTCTACCCCAGTGTAAATTCTTGATTCCATTGTCATAGATTAAATGACCATATATGAATGGATTTGTTTCTGGGCTCTCAATTCTGTTCCATTGATCTATGTGTCTGTTTTTAATGCCAGTACCGTACTGTTTTGATTACTATAGCTTTGTAGTATGATTTGTTGTTGGGTAGCGTGATACTTCCCATTTAGTTCTTATTTCTCAAGATTCCTGTGGCTATTTGGGGTCTTTTATGGTTCCATATAAATTGTAGGATTAAATGTTCTGTTTCTGAGAAAAATGTCATTGGTAGTTTGATAGGAATTGTGCTGAATCTATATATTGCCTTAGGTAGTATCGACAGTTTAACCATATTAATTCTTCCTGTCCATGAACATGGTATGTGTTTCCATTTATTTGTATCTTCTTTGATTTCTCTCTTCAGTGTCTTATAATTTTCTGAGTACAGGTCTTTTACTTCTTTGTTAAATTTATTCCTAGGTATTTTATTGTTTTTGAAACAATTGTAAGTGGGATTGATTTCTCGATTTCTCCTTCTAATAGTTTATAATTGGTGTATACAAATGCAACTGATTTCTGAATATTAATTTTGTATCCTGCTACTTTACTAAATTCATTTATCATTTCTAATAGTTTTGTTGGTGGAGTTTTTGGGGTTCTCTATATGTAGTATCATTTCATCTGCATATAACGACAGTTTTACTTCCTCCTTTCCAATTTGGAGGCCTTTTATTGTTTTTTCTTGTTTGATTGCTGTGGCTAGAACTTCCAGAACTATGTTGAATAAAAGTGGTAAAAATGGGAGCCTTGTCTTGTTCCTGATCTGAAGGGAAAAGGTTTTAGCCTTTCCCCCTTGAGTATGAAGTTAGCTGTGGGTTTATCATATAAGGCCTTTATTATGTTGGGATATGACCCCTCTAGTCCCACTTTGCTAAGAGTTTTTATCATAAATGGCTGCTGGATTTTGTTGAATGCTTTTTCTGCATCTATTGATATGATCATGTGATTTTTTATTTTTCATTTTGTTAATGTAGTGTATCACATTAATTGATTTGCTGATACTGAACCAACCTTGCATACCAGGAATGAATCCCACTTGATCCTGGTTTGTGATCTTTTTAATGTATTGCTGAATCAGTTTGCTGGATTTTGTTGAAGATTTTTGCATCTATGTTCATTAAGGATATTGGCCTGTAGTTTTCCTTTTTTTGTAATGTCTTTGTCTAGTTTTGGGATCAGGGTAATAGTGGCCTCATAAAATGTGCTTGGGAGCCTTACCTCCTGGATTTTTGGGAATAGTTTGAGGAGAATAGGTGTTAATTTAGAAATCATTTACATATCTGATTTTTATCAAAAGTTTTTTTCTATATCAATTAAAATTTTATAGGTTTTTTTCTTTTAATCTAGGAGTGTGTTGAATAATATTTACAGATTTTCTATTAATCTGTCCTTTCATTCCTGAGATGAAATCAGCTAACTTATGATATATTATCTTTATTGTGTATTTTGCTGGTTTTGAGTGGTTTGTTTGTTTATTGGTATTTTAAAAATTTGTTACTGGATGAGATTTTTCTGTAATTCTACTTACTTGTTCTCTCATTCTGCTGGTTTAGTATCAAGGTTGCACTAGCCTTGTAAAACGTAGTGGGGAGCTCTGGTAGGAGATATTACTAGTAGGGGAGGCTTTGTATGTATGAGGGCAGGGGATATATGGGAAACCTCTGTGCCTCCCACTCACTTTTGTTCAGAACCTAAAACTCCTCTAACACTAAAGTCTTTTAAAAATGTAATGGTGAATTGTTCCTTATTTTCCAGGAAATTTTGTAATCATCTTGTCATTTTCTACTAATACCTGCTTATCTTTTGATTGGGATTGTGTTGAATCCATAGATCAATTTGAGAACAAACAGCTTAATAACACTGACTTTTCTGGCCCATTTAGAGGGTATATTTCTATTTACTGAGGTCTTCTGATTTTTCTCAACAGTTTTATAGATTACAGTTTAGAGGCCTCTGACATTTTCTTTTTTTTTCATATTTATCCTGAAGTATTTCATGTTTTTGATGATACTACAAATGATATGTGTACGTATATACGCATATATGTATATATGTGTATATACATGTATGTATATTTAATTTGTTGGATTTTTGTTGTTGTTTGTATATAGAAATACAGTTGAATTTGGTATGTTTATCTTGTATCTTACAATCTCATTAAACTCATCATTCAAGTTACTTTCTTGTAGATTCCATAAGTTTTCTATATAGATGATTATGGTGTCTGCAATAGAGACTATTTTACTTCTTTCCAGTCGGGATGCCTTTTATTTCTTTCTCTTGCCTGATAGCTCAGACTAGAGCCTCTAATACAAAAGTGAGTAGAAATGTTAAGGTTGGACATTCTTGTTTGTCTTGTTCCTGATCTGAGTCAGAGAACATTCAGTCTTTTTCACCATTCTGTATGATGTTAGCTGGCATGTTTTAGTGAAGCGTCTCATCAGCTTGAGGAACTATTCTCCTAGTCCTGGTTTGCTTACAGTTTTTTAGGAATAGATGTTAAATTTTGTCAAATGATTTTTTTGTGACCATTAAGATGATCATATTTTTTTCTTATTTAATTGTTAATATGGTGAATTATACTGAATGATTTTCAAATTTAAAACACTCTCTAGTATAAAACTCCACTTGGAAAAAACACACAAAACTCCACTTGGTCACAATGTATTTTATATATTGTTGCATTTGATTTGCTAAAATTATGTTTAGAATTTTTGCATCTGTTTTTATGAGAAATATTGGTGTTCAGTTTTGTTTTCTTATAATATCTTCTGTATTTGGTATCAGGATAATGCTGGCTTCAAAGAATGAGTTGGGCAGTGTTATTTCTTTTTCAGTCTTCTGGAAGAGTTTGTGTAGAATTGGTATAAATTCTTTCTTAAATGTTTGATAAAAGTCAGTAGTGAAGCCATTTGGCATAGATTTTTCTTTGTGGAAAGACTTTTAGCTAAAAATTAAAAAATTTTAGTAGAGACATTAATACACAAATTAGAGAAATATTGTTACTCATGTAATCTATTTCTTCTTGAGTGAGCTTTGGTAGTTTTTGTCTTTTGAGGAATTGGTTGATTTTACCTAAGGAATTGACTGTATAGGCATAAAGCTGTTCATAATAATCCCTTTTTATCTTTTCAATATCTATACTGATGTCACCCCTTTTATTCCTGATACTGATAATTTGCATTTATTTCTTTTTTCCCCTCATCAATCTGGCTAGAGATTTATAATTTTATTGATTTTTCTCAAAGAACCAGCTTAGGTTTATTGATTTCCTCTATAGGAAATTTCTTCTGTTTTATATTTTATTGCTTTGCATGTTGAACTGTTATTTCCTTTTTATTGCTTATGTTGGATTTAATTTGCTCTTTTTTTTTTAGTATAAGGCACTTAGTGTTATATATCTTCTCCCTTAGCAACATCCACAGGCTCTGATATATTGTGTTTCATTTCCATTCAGTTCAAATAATTTATAATTTCACTTTTTTATTCTTTCATTTTTATTCCAGTTTTATTGAGATACAATTGACATATATCTCTGTATAAGTTTAAGGTATACAGCATAATGGTTTGACACATATATTGTGAAATGATTACTGCAATACATTTAGGTAGCATCCATCATCTCATATAGATACAGCAAAAGAGAAAGCAAAAAAAGAGAAGAAATTTCCTTTTTTATGAGAGAACTCTCAGGATTTCTCTCTTAACTACTTGCATATATATCATGCAGCAATGTTAGCTGTAGTCATCATGCTTCACATTACATTCCTAGTACTTGTTTACCTTGTAACTGGAAGTTTGTACCTTTTGACCACCTTCTTTCAATTCTGCCTCCCTTCACCCCCCAGCCTCTGGTAGCCACAAATCTCATCTCATTTTCTATGTTTTATTTTTGTTGTTGTTTATAGTTGACACATAAGCAAGATCATACAGTGTTTGTCTGACTTATTTCACTTAGCATAATGACCTCAAGATTTATTCATTTTGTCACAAACAGCAAAATTTCCTCATTTTTTATGGCTGAATAATACTCCATGTCACAACTTGTTTATCTGTTCATCTATCAATGGACACTTAATTGTTTCCATGTCTTTGCTATTGTAAATAATGCTGTGATGAACATGGGGGTGCAGATGTCTTGTTGACTTAGTGTTTTCATTTCTTTTGGGTATATTCCCAGAAGTGGAATTGCTAGATCATATCATAACATTCAAATTTTTTTGTCAAAACATTAAAAACTGTTCTTTCAATTAAAAATGTTCGGGATTACTAGGCATTAGCTGAGGAGTCCAGATTCTGGTTAAAAACCTATGTTGTGTGCCCTGAATGCGTCCCCCCAAAATCCATTTGTTGAAGCCCTAATGCCCAGTGTGATGGTATGTGGATGGTGAAGCATTTGAGAGGCAGTTAGGTTACTGTGTTTTCCCGAAAATAAGACAGCTGGACCATCAGCTCTAATGCTTCTTTTGGAGCAAAAATTAATGTAAGACCTGATCTTATTTTAATATAAGACTGGGTCTATATAATATAATATAATATAATATAATATAATATAATACAATATAATACAATATAATACCAGGTTAATATAATATAATATTGGGTCTTATATTAATTTTTGCTCCAAAAGATACATTAGAGCTGATTGTCTGGCTAGGTCTTAGTTTTGAGGAAACATGTTAAATGAGGTTATGAGGCCAGAGTCCCCTTAATGGAATTAGTGCCCTTATTAGAAGTGGAAGAGAACAGAGCCCTGTATTTCTCTGCCATGTGAGGACACAGCCAATAGATGGCTGTCTGTGAACCAGGAAGTGGACTATCACCAGACATTGAATCTGCCAGCACATTTTTTTATTGAGGTATAATTGACATATAATATTATATTAGTTTCAGATGTATAGCATAATGATTTTATATTTGAATACACTGACAAATCATCAGTGTATTCCACCAAAAGTCTAGTTTATCCATCACCATAAAAAGTTACAAAAAAATTTTCTTCTGATGACAACTTTTAAGATCTATTCTCTTAACTTTCAAATATGCAGTACAATATTATTGACTGTAGTCACCATACTATATGTCTTCATGACTTACTTATTTTATAACTAGAAGTTTGAAGCTCCTGACCCCCTTCACTTATTTTGCCCACCTCTCCTCTGGCACCCACCAATCCGTTTTCTGTGTCTATGAGTTTGGTTTTGTTTGCTTGTTTTTTTAAATTCCACATATAAATGAAATCATACCGTATTTGTTTTTCTCTGACTTGTTACACTTAAAATAATACCCTCAAGTTTCATCCATGTTGTTACAAATACGATTTCATTCTTTATGACGGAGTAGCATTTCATTGTGGGTATATATACCACATTAAAAAAAAAATCCATTTATCTATCAGTTGATACTTAGGTAATTTCTATATCTTGACTTTTATCAGTAGTGCTGCAATAAACACAGGGGTCCATATATCTTTTTGAATTAGTGTTTTCTTTTTCTTCAGATAAATACCTGGAATTGGAAATGCAGGATCATATGGCAAGTCTAGTTTTAAGTTTTCAGAAACCTCCATACTATTTCCCATTGTGGCTGCATCAGTTTACATTTCCACCAAGCGCTCATGAGGGTTCCCTTTCTTCATATCCTCGCCAACATGGTATTTCTTGTCTTTTTTGATGATAGCCATTTTGACAAGTGTGAGGTGATTATCTTATTGTGGTTTTGATTTGCATTTCCCTGATGGTTAGTCATGTTGAGCATCTTTTCATGTACCTGTTGGCCATCTGCATATCGTCTTTATAACAATGTCTATTCGGATCTTCTGCTTATTTTTTAATCAGATTGTTTATTTTTTTGCTGTTAGGTTGTATGAGTTATTCATATACTTAGTATATATTAGCCCCTTATATATATGATCAGGCATGTGATTTGCAAATATTTTCACCCATTCACTAAATTGCCTTTCAATTCATTGATGGTTTCCTTTGCTGTGCAGAAGTTTTTTAGTTTGATGTAGTCCCACTTGTTTATTTTTTGCTTGTTGTCACCTTTGTTTTTGGAGTCAGATCCAAAAAGTAGTCACCAAGACCAACGTCAAGGAGCTTACTAGGTTTTTTTTTCTAGAAGCTTTAAGATTCCAGTTTAAGTTAATTTTTGTGTAAGGTATAAGATAGTGATCCAGTTTCATTCTTTTGGATGTGGCTGTCCAGTTTTCCCAACATCATTTGTTGAAGAGACTGTCTTTCCCTGCTCTATATTGCTCCTTTGTCATCAATTGATTGAACATGTGTGCATGGATTTATTTCTGGGCTCTCCATTCTGTTCCACTGATCTGTATGTGTGTTTTTATGCCAATACTATATTGTTTTGATGACTATACGTTTGAAATATAGTTTGAAATCAGGAAGTGTGGTGCTTCCAATTTTGTTCTCCTTTCTCAAGATTGCTTGGCTGCTCTGGGACTTTGGAGGTTCCATACAAATTTTAAGGATTGTTCAGTGAAAAATGCCATTGGAATTTTGATAGGGATTGCATTGAATCTATAGATAGCTTTGGGAAGTATGGAAATTTTAACAAAATTAAATCTTGCAGTCCATGAGCATGTTAATTTTAACAAAATTAAATCTCGCAGTCCATCTTCCATTTTTTGTGTCATTCTTTTTTTTTTTCTGTAAAGTTTTATGGGAACCTATGCAATGGAAATGAATGCCTATTGTCTCCAGCTCCTCTGCTGAGGGCAGAGTTTAGTAGTTGCAACAGAGGCCTTATGACCTGTGAAGCTGAAAAAATTTACTATGACTCTTTACAGAAAAAGTTTGCTGACTCATGCTGTAGGACAAAAATAATGGCTAAATTCAAGAGTGCTTTTAAAAATGAGGAAATAATGAACACACATAGTAGGCTGAAATCTAGAGGGTTCCACCCAGGCAAGGAAAAACTTTATGGTTCATTCAAATGTGGTGCACAATTCAAATTTGTGCTTTGACTGGAAACTTGTGTTGAGTCAACCGGTGAGTATGTCTTTGTCTAACGTCACAATGTCAAACAATTACTTTTTGTAAGCATATTGATATAGTGTGTTTGAGAAAAAGTTGCTACTCAGCAAAATGTAGTTCCAGTTGCTCTGCGTCTTCATCCGCACTTGGCATTGTCAGTATTTCTTATTTTAGCCATTCTAACAGATGTGTAGTGAAATGTCATCATGGTTTTCAGTTACATTTCCTTGATGGCTGATGATGGTAAACATCTTTTCATGTGCTTATTGGCCATGTGTGTATCTTCTTTCATGAAGTGTCTTTTCAAATCTTTTGTTCACTTTTATTTATTTATTTATTATGAATTTGTTTTTACACTGCCATGCTTTTGACGTCACCCTGTCTTCAGTAGTTTTTTTTTTTTTCCATCAATGTCTGACTGTTTTCAGTATACTGGTCTTTCACCTCCTTGGTGAAATTTATTCCTAGGTATTTTATTCATTTTGATACAATTGTAAATGGTATTGTTTTCTTAATTTCTTTTTCTGTTAGTTCATTGTTAGTTTGTTTTTGTATTCTGAAACTTTACTGAATTTGTTAATCCTAAGAGGTTTTTGGTGGAGTCTTTAGGCTTTTCTATATATGAAATCACATTAGAAAATTGGGGCAGTTTTACTTCTTCCTTTCCAATTTACATGTTTTTAATTGTTTTACTTGCCTAATTATTCTGACTAAATTTTCAGTACTATGTTGAATAAAAGTGACAAGAATGGGCATCCTTGTCTTGTTCCTGATCAGAGAGGAAAAGCTTTCAGCTTCTCACTGTTGAGCATGCTGTTAGCTGTGGGCTTGTCATATATCACCTCTGTTGTATTGAGGTGCATTCCTCCTATACCTGCTTTGTTGACAGTTTTTATCATAAATGGATGTTGAATTTTGTGAAGTGCCTTTTCTGAGTCTATTGAGATGATCATGTGGTTGTTTCATCCTTCATTTTGTGAGTTTGCTTTATCATGCTGATTGATTTGCAGGTGTTGGAGCAGCCTTGCATCCCTGGAATAAATTCCACTTGATCATGGCATATGAGCCTTTTA
>NC_133751.1:27999303-28039303 GCF_036562045.2 Rhinolophus sinicus
GACTATGCCTTTTAATTGGATTGTTTAGTCCATTTTTATGTAATGTAGTTATTGATTAGTGGTATGTATGCCTGTCATTTTTCTTAGAATTTTAAAAAATTACCACATTTTTTTGTTTGTCCTTTTCTTTTTTCATACTTGTTACTCAAATACTTTTTACTATTTCATTTAAGTTTCTTCATTGTTATTAAAGCTATATCTCCTTGTATTATTTTTTAGTTGTTACACTAGAGAGTGCATCTTTAACTTATCCCATTCTACTTCAACTTCTCTCATTCTACTTATCCTAAGCAATAGTATCTTTATTTCATATTCAATTTTTAATGATAGTTTTCCTTGGTATACAATTCTTGGTTGGCAGTTTTTTTCTTTTATCACTTCAAGTGTTGTTCCAAGTGTCTTTTGGCTTTCATAGTTTCTGAGGTAAAATTAGCTGTAATGTTATAATTGTTCCTTTATATAATGTATTGTTCTCTCGCCTCTTTCCCATTTTCTCTTTATCTTTGGCTGTTAGCAGTTTTACTGTCATGTATGTAGGAGTGGTTTTTTAAATGCTTATCCCATTTGTTGTTCAGTGAGCTTTTTTCCTATGTAAATCAGTGTGTTCTACCAAATTTGGAAATTGTCTTACATTATTTCTTAAAATATTCTGTTTGTTCATTTCTTCATATTTCTTTTGGTATTCCACTGATGTAAATGTTGGACTACTTGCTATTGTTTGACAGGTCTATTGAGATACTATTCATTTTCCTTATTTTTTTTTCTTTGTACTCCAGATTAGGTAACTAATATTGATCTGTTTTAAAGTTCACTGATTATTGTTTTGCTGTTTTCTATCTTGAGTCCATGTAATTAATTTTTTATTTTGATATTTTACTTTCAGATTTTGAATTTCCTTTTTAAAAAGGGCATAGTTTCAGTATTTCTGATGTGATTGCCTATCTGTCATTGAGAGTATTTTTCTTTCAATATTTGAACAATATGTAATGAATTCTAAGAAATCTATCTCTGCTAAAATTAATATCTGATTTACTCATAGTTCATTTTTCTTACATAGTTCACACTTTATTGTTTATTTGCATATCTGATATTTTCATCTTAAAAATTAAACTTTTCAGCTACTCTAAATTCATTTGTGTTCTTTTGGGGATTATTGTTATATTTTGTGTTGATTTGTTTTTGTACTTCACTCACCTGAAACTGCAAACTTCCTCTCCCTGACTGTAGGCAGTATCTGATATCCCTATAGTGCTATTGTTTCCCACTGTAGCTTTTTTTGATTGACTCTTTGGGGTGGTATGTTCTGTTCCTATCCTGCTCCTTGATTGTCAGCCAAGAATTTAGGTTAAGATAGAGCTCACTCTGCTTTTTCTCTATGCCTGGTTCCCTATTTTCTAGCTGCTCTACAAACTTTACAATCTAAACTTAGATACTTGAAGTCCATTCTGCTTCAATTTTCTGTGATCAGAGATGCACATTGTCTTACCACAGATTAGTGGCTGAAACAACAAACATTTATTTCTCCCAGTTCTAGACTCTGGGAAGTACAAGATCAAGGTGCCGATGTTGTGTCTGGTGAAGACCCTCTTGGTTTGTGGATGGCTGCCTTCTTCCTGTATCCTTATATGGAGAAGAGAGGGAAAGCTCTGGTCTCTTTCTCACTTTATAATGGCACTAATCAAATCATGGGCAGTCTACCCCCAAAGGCCCCACCTCCAAATATAATCAAATTGAGGATTAGGGCTTCAAAATATGAATTTTGGGGTACACAGACATTCAATTTATGACACACAAGTTTGGAAGATGCACTCAGTTAATAAAAGTATCAAGTGTACATGTTTCTCTGATCTCTGCCTATGTTTTTGCTGGATTCCTTGAAAAGTTCCCTCAAATATGTGTAGTTTAGCTGTCAGCCATGGATTTTGGTAGAATTTATATTCAGATTTTGTTCATACTCCTTCTGTGGTTTCTCTTGGTGCCAACATTTCCCCACTTAAATTTTCTGTGCTCTTTCAGCCCTGAACTCTGATCCTGGCACCCTGAGCTAACAAGGCAGTGATTTTCTGCCATTGTGTTTCTGCAGCCACAATGGTAGTTAGGGAGTTCCCTCACAGCATAAAGTCACAAAATGGCAATTCTTTTCATTTCTAAGTGAAATTTTCAAGATTAAATTATACTCAGCAGCTTTTTGGATATTTTCCAGTATCTTTAAATAGATTTTTTTTTTTTTTACTGTTATTATTCTGTCTTCACAGTTATTATCTGTTGGAAGTTTTGTTCCATTATGTACTCCTTCATTATTATTAGAAGTACTCTTCATTTTAATCTTAAAATTGCATTGAAATAAACCTTTAAAATAAAGGTATTGTGACTCAAAAGCATTTTTATACTGAAATTTTAATTTATGTCTATTGCTGATAATTTCAAAATGCTTAAAATCATTAAACATTTTATTAATTACAGTAAATTTTCTATTTTCTTCTAAAAATTGAAAATACAATATCGGAGGTATTTACCTTGCTTTCAAAATAATGAATTAATAACTTTGGAAATGACGGTATTAAAATTTTGACTGAAGATCATTTTATTTTGTCATCCCCAAGAGACTTTTATTTCCTACATGTTTCAGTACTTTCTATGCATAGATTTCAGTGCCAATATGGATGTGTATGAATTTAGGAGGGTGGCAGTAAAAGATTTGCTGTTTGTGATATAGGAAAACTCATTTTTCCGATTAGATATTTTTGATTGCAGAGATTTCACTCTTTTAAAGTAGACCTTTTTTTTCCCTTTAAATATTTTTCCTGAATATAAAAGTAATATATGTTTATCATAAAATAACTTGAGAATTATAGAATAGAGTAGAAAAAAGCAATAATAATTACCCATAACACTACATCTCACACAAAAAACCACTTATTTACATTTCAGTAATATTACAGTCTTTTCTTATGTTTGTGTTTTTACAAAATTGGCCTCATACACTATTTAACATATCACTTAAAAGAATATCTTAGGAGCATTTTCCTAAAATATTACTCTTAATGACTGTGGAACATTTCACTCCATATGAGCAATACTGTATTTTCTCTTTCCCTGGTCCTCAGTGTTCAGGCTTTAGCATGTTCAGCCTTTAGCTCTGACTTCACCAGGATCCCATTATCCATGTCAGTAACATCATGGTATAAAACTTTGTACAAAATTGTTTTATATCTTTGTTCATTTTCTTAAGATTTCTACAAGTAGATTGATTTGGCTAAGAGTACATATTCCTTAGTTGCATTCTGTAAAGCGTATGGTAATTTATACACCCGATAGCGACTGTATGAGACTGTTCATTTCCCACAACCAACTTTAGAAAGGGTATGATGTTAAAGAAAGATTTGCATCTCTGGTAGGAGGAAAAAAACCACACATATACTCAAATATTTTATTGGGTTGATTTTTATTTTTAATATATTATTAGAGTTGAATATTTTTTATCGAGTAATTGATCATTTATATTTTGTTGATGAATTGCCAACCGATTTCCATTGTTTATTATTCCGCTTGTGTTGTACATCTTTTTAATATTACTTTGATATTTTAGGAATTCTTTATGAATTATGAATATTCATTTCAGATATCTTTAAAATATTCAAATATGTTCCTAAATGGTATTTAGAACATCATTTTATCAGTTTATGTTATTTTAACTGTGATAAATTAATACAATCAATACTAGTTTATCATGCATGCTAAATGAGAATCATTTTGAAGAAGTTTTATCATATTCGCAAAAGTTGAAGCATTTTAAATACCTCATTTCTAAATGCTAATGAAATTTCTCTCTCTTATATCTTATCATTTGGTAATGGAGTTTATTTTCCCCAACTACCATGCTTTTTAGTATTTTCAGGAAGGAGATTTCTTGTTTTACTCATTTTTATGGAGTTACCTTCATGAAATACCTTGTTTACTACTTTTGATACTTTGAAGATTTCAGAACATTAACAACAAAGTAAAAAACACATTTCTTGAGTTTTAATTTATGAAGATCTTCTTTTAACTGAAGAAATTAAAAGGGAATTATTTTGGAATGTCAGTTCATTGCCAGGTATTCAGAAATTCAAATAGATACTTTGCCAACATGAAAAATTGTATATGTTGTATGGTAACAATAATTTGAATCCTTTAGTACATTTTTGTTCATTTGAGATAGGTAAAATAAAGTTTACATTTGCTAGAAACACATTTTCTGGAATAGGAGTTCATATATTATGTTGAAAAAGTATAGAGGACTCAGGCTATCATCATATTTCAAATCAGAGATTCTCTTAGCAAATAGGTATTCCTGTAATTTAAAAATCGTGTAAACAGGATGTTATTGTCAGGTGTTAGTGGAAGGGGTCACTGCATACATAATTCAGGACAGCAGGTTGCTGGTGGGAACCCTTGTTTGACTCTCCATACAGCTTTTGTGCCAGGCTGTGCTGTTCCGCAAGCACTCTCCACTACTGGTCCAGGGGTTGATGTGTAGGAGATGCCTCAGACTCCCTGCTGTATTTTCTTAGAGTGAACCCCAGGGATCTAATGAGGGAAAGAGTTGCAGCTGGGCAGCTTGAAGCTGAAAGATCAAACATTTCTACTTCCTGAGTTAACCATGATCCTGGAATCCAACAAAAGGATAGGGTACCCCTCTGATAGGGTGACCCTAGTGTCCTCCTTCTGTATGGGGACTGACTCACAATGGTAGGCTCTAAGAATTGTGCTCTGCAGATAGCCTTGTGTTTGCACAGAGTTCTTTAGGAATTTCTGGTGTTGTCACCGACTGGTTTTAAATTACACACTATAATCATGCACTTAGGTATTAATTTATTGAGCATACGACAATAGTCACTATTGACTTGATGTATTTCACACATCTGTTACCAAGGTTTTAAGATTTGGAATAGTAAAATTGGATCAATATTATTGTCATTTTATAATACCACGTGAGCTTTTTTTGTGTATTGGATTCAGCACAAGGCATTGATGGTTTAAATTTCCTAATTTTCTGATGTAGCTTAAGTTTTAGTAAGGATTTGATAAAATAAACAGATTCATTCTTTTTTCATAATGACATTTTAGTTCAAATACTGTTTTAAAATTTAAATATTAGTGACCAAGTCTATCTGATAATGTAGAACTTTGTGAATTACTTTCCCATAAATAGTTTTTTTTTTTTTCTTATTTATTTTAAAAATGGAGATCGTTTTCTCCTTTTTTGAGGCTAAATGACTAGTCAGATCAGAGCTTGGAAGAATTGGATGGACTGGGGCTGCTGTAGAAAGGTGCCCAGTTAGAACACGTCTGTCTTGGTATAAAAGGATTTATCGTTATGTTGTTGTATGAATTCATGAAGTAGTCTGAATTTTTAAGTGTGTGCAGTCTTTGCCGTCATAAACACGAATGTTCTAACTTCTTGAAGCCACTGGATACAATATAAATGATTTTTTTTCAAAGTAATGATTTTAGAAGGACTTTAAACATTTGTAAACATATCAGCTTTCAAAAATCCAAATTTACCCCAGATAATTAGGGATTATAAAGGATTAAAAGACTTGGCTGGAGATTGTGATTTACATAGAAATATATACCAATACTATTTTCTGAATTGAGGGGGTAGGTGGGGAAAGATTAATTGTGGCTATTGCTAAATAGACTTGAACAAGTTGTAATTTATAAGCAGATGGTTCTTATAAATTTATACTTTGACATTGGATGGATATAGGGCAGCATAAACAGCCCGGGAAGGGATTTTACTGTTCTTTTACTCTTATAGACTATAGTTTGAAGACAACCTAATTGTCTGTTAGTAGTAGATACATTTAAATCCTTATACTTTGTATTTTTCTTTGATTGAACACAAAATATATTTGTTTCTTTTTTAGATAGTTTCAGTATTTTTGCAAAAACAATTATACATATACCTTTGCTACATTTGTTTGTAAAATTAAGTTAAACCATGAAGAGTGAAAACTTTCATAATGTTTTTTGATAAATATATTATAAGGGTACACTTAGCTAAAACTAATTTTCATTGAACCAGGAATGATCTGGAAAGATTTTAAAAGAATTATCCTCTTTAGGCATGCACGTCAATATAAGTAAAACAGGATGAAAATATGAAATTTTTAGCACCTGCATTTCACCCAAAATGTAGGTGAGTAATCTAAAAAAGTCACATGAGTTACCGTGAACGAAATAAGGAGAAGATTGTTTAATAGTTGTCTTTTGTGAGGAATAGCATTATATTTGCATAGAATCATTTTAATAGAGAATTTTTGTTTAGTGTGCATTGATAATTTAGAAAATGAAACTGGTTTTGCACTTTTCTCATATGCCAATTTTTTTTTCCTTTTTAACGGATTAAGGGCCTAAAGGAATAGAGGAAGTGAATGGACACTGATGTTTCAAAATATCTCATTTTGCCTAAAAGCAAGTACCGGCAGATAAATGCCCATAAAGGGATTTCTTTCTTAAGCCCCGTGGATTTTTCCCCGCACAACTTTTTGTGTGAGTTAGAAATGAAAACCATTCATCTAGTGCCCCAAAGAACGGCCTTATTGAATGGAATAACAGTGTAATGTACCATTGAAGGCAGGATTGAAAGTGATTATCTTGTTAACTCTTGACAGTTACCGCCAGCTTGAAATGGAACCGGCAGGCTTGATTTGCAAATGAATTAGAGCTTTTTCATTTTGTGCCAGGATCATCTTTTTATATTCTGATATGACAGATGCTATGTTCCAGGCTTTTGTTTTTCTTCAGTTTTATACTTGCAAATAAAAAACAAAAGATTATGATAGTCATTTTATTTGCATCTTTTCTCTTGGAGTTTATTCTTTGTATAGAAGTTTTTCAATCATATTTTTCAAAAATTTGTTTAAGACTTATTTTTGTCTGAATTAAATTTGATTAAGTATAGTAATTGGGTGAAAGAGAAGAATTTATTGGCTTTTAAGAAGTAGAAAATTACTCACAAACACAATATTGTAGTAGTAAAAATGGAAACTTTTGGCTAAATTTAATAGCTTTTTAGTCTTGGTAGCTATTTTGATGTAACTTGGAACTTGCAGAGATGTCTCAGTAACAGTACAAGGAACTCCCATAGAAAGTGAATCTTTATCCAGATTCACCAATTGTTTACATTTTGCCCCATTTGTTTTATCAGCCCTCCCTCCCTCTTTCTGGCTTTCCCTTCTTTCCACACATATTTATAAATAAATATATATATATATATATATATATATATATATATATATATATATATATATATTTTCCTGAACCAAAGGAGAATCTATTGGAAACATTGTTCCACATAAATACTTTAATGCACATATTCTGAGAACAAAGACATTCTCTTACATAACCAGGAGTACTAGCTTTTGAGAACTCAGAGAAAATTTAAAAAGGTACATATTTTTGTGGGGTTTTTTAAATCCTCATATTGATAAGAAATCAATGTCATAATACTTTTGTTTGTATTCTTTAATCATCTAAGTTGATTATGGCACTATGGCATTATTTATATGTACCTTATTAACCTGGACCTTGTTTTACTTGTCCAAGTAGTTTGTATTATTGGAGGGTTAATGTAGTTAAAATTTGTATGTTCCATGTAATGTAAATATTCAAAGAAATATTTAGCATCCCCTCCTACCTAAGTAATAGGCATTTTCCATCAGAGAGGTCTTTATTTACACACACACACACACACACACACACACACACACATTCTTGTGGAGTTTTAAGTTAAATGTCTTTAAATTACTGTGTAAAAATTCAAAATTCAAGGTTCTGTTAAGTATTTTTTTCATTTATTGTAAAAAATTATCTTTTGCTTTGCTGTACAAATCTTAATAAAATATGAAACTTAATAATAAATTATTCCCCATTGTACCACTTAGGGCTTTTCAACATGAACATTGGCACTGAGACCTATTTAACATAATGGGAATGCCAGGCATTCGTAATATATATTGATAGGATCTGTTGAGAACCTTTATAAAAATGCCAGTCCTTTAAAGATACAAATAATTGTATTGGTAAGCATTACCAAACTAAACAATTGACACCTAAAGACTATATTCTCTTTGAATTAAGAGATGGTAATAGACTTGGAAGAAACTGTTTGGAATAAGTTGAGAAAAAAGCAGGGCCATGTCTTATTATTCCATCTTTTCACTCTATCTTATTCCAGATTTCCATTCCTCCCTCCCCACCATCTCCCCAATCTCTCTCTTTTACATGGTAGTTGGGTTGGCCCATATTTGCTTTGTGTATTATGCTTTTCTGGTATGTTTAAGTTTGGTATTCCTTTATATAAATGGTGACTATTTAATATATTGGTCCCAGCTTTGACACTTCAAAAGTGAAGTGAGGTGCTGTTAATAATTCTTCCAGGATGCCCAAACTATCCCAGGCAGAGAGAGGATATGTGGTTTGTCAACTTGTTTCCATATCACCTCATGAAAAGTGTAGTATTGTTGTTTTTACAATGATAACACCACACAGATTTAAATATTAAAAATTTTAATGTAAATATAGTTATGACCTATAAAATAACAAAATTTGAGACATTTGGAATGCTTTTTAAGTGTTGCCCAATTTGAAACCTGAAACTATTTTATATTGTTTATACTTTTTCAGAATTTTATTTACTTGTTCTATAATAGACAATATCCTTGTAATGCATGAGATTTAAACATTTTTAATATTTAGAATTATTAATTTGAGGTATATGCTGAAGTGATCAGAAAGTGTTTATGGTTCTATATATTCCTGCTTTATAAAAATTCAATGTCTGTAATACTGATTATTCAGTGTTATGCTAAATTATCTTTAATTAATGAAAAAAAGAACACCATTTTTCTCCTGTGAACTAGAATGTTTTGGATTATGCAAAGGTTAGTATTTAGATGGAATAATTAACTTTTTTCCCCCCATGTACTCCTCCTTTCTCAAACTCACTTTTATAAAGACTTGAATTTATGTCATGGAAGACAAAATTTCTGTCTTCTAGTATTGATCTTACAGTTATTTGTTTTTTATTTTATTTTTTTGGTAATCATTTTCTTTAGTTTTTCAGCCAATATTTTTGTTATGTAAAATTAAGAAAATTCTTTTTGATATGTAAAGCAGAATAAAAGCAGAGGGAGAAATTGACTAAGTTCTTAACTTTTAATTTAACTCTTCTTTGTATTTTGTTGCATCTTCTGTCAATTTGTATCTATCATTTACAGGCTGGATTCTGAGACACTGTCAATATTATCAATGATGCTGTCAATAATTGTCATGAAATTATCAAAATAATAAGAAAATAACAAATTTCCATTTACCGTTAGTCGCCTCTCCCTAAATTTCCCAAAGGTAAAATCATCTCATAAGGATTGACAGCTTGAATACAAGTGGAATTGAAATGATTTAGACCAGGGGTCAACAAACCTTTTTATGACACTAAAATTTTTAGGCTGTGTGGGCTAAGGGACAAATTTGAGGGTATTGTATAAATATTTATATAATGAGAGAAAATAAATGTCTTCAATTTCATTCATAAAATTCAAAATATAATAATTAGTGTTTTTTTTAATAATACAAGTGCATTACAAAAGTATGAGAAGAATGGAATTGCTTTGGGGTGATACCATTTCACTTAATTGGGGCTCCAAGGTAGTGTTCTCTTTTATCAAAATTGCTTGCAAATTTTTGTCTGTTAATGCCTATTGATAATGAGATTTTAAATAGTTTATCTTTGAAAATGTTTTTTCACGCAGGTAGGTACTGCCAAATACTGATCACCATCTGTAAGCATATGATTTTAATTGAATACAGTCACTGTTTGGAAGATATTTATAAAATTCTATCAGATTCTTTTCTTGATATTTGTCTTTTTATTACATTGCAGAATAATCACTTTCAGTTCAAGTGAAAACTTCAATTACACAGTTAAGTGGCTTTAGAAATACGGAATTTTCTCTTGCTTTTGCATGGAGGTTGGAAACTGTAGTTTGAGCTTGGAAAATACACTCTTTGAAAAGTGTGTGGAAATGGAGATCTTACTTCTTGTTTTAACTTATGTCAGGATAGGAAATATATAAAGCAGTTTGACATTACTTTGTGACCCTATGTCAGTTGTTATTGAAATGATTTTACTGAAGTGTAAATTTTGCATGTAAACACTGTTTCGTCTTCTGTTTTTTGGTTGAATTCATTAGGAACCATTATTAAGTTTACACCAAGCCATTCAGTGTTCAATAAAAGTGGCTGAGGGCAGTTCTTTTCAGTTAGAAAAATTTCAATCTTGATCCTTCTTGTGAAAAATCATAATATTAATAAAACTTTACCACTGTTAAGACATCAAAGTGCTGCTGTGTTAGAAAAACTAAAATATTCAGCTTTTGTTTCTTTCAAAAATTCATAATACTGACAATGGACAAGTCCACGGGAGTATATGAGGTTCACTGTGACACTCCTGGTTCAGTGACACGACACATTGAAATATTTTCACAAAATATTTGCTAGTGAATAATAATACAATGAATAATCATAGGCTTTACACTTTCACATAGGTTTACATTTTCACAAGCTTTGTAAATCTGTGCAACTCAGCCACTTTCTGTTCTATGTAGTATTCCCCCCTTATCCACAGTGGATATGTTCCAAGACCCCCAGTAGATGCCTGAAGCTGGATAGTACTGAACCATATTCAGAGGGTGCCAAAAAAATGTATGCACATTTTAAGAAAGGAAAAAAACTGTATTAAAATTGTAATACAATGAATGACGCTAGCATTCATTTGATTAATGCCATCTTTTGACTGCACATCATACTACACATTGCTACTGCAGTTCAATTCAACTTAAAAAAGTAATACATAGATAATATCTCATAAAATGTGTACAAATTTTTGGCACCCCGTGGTACATATTATGTTTTTTTTCTATACATACATACCTATGGTAAAGTTTAATTCATAAATTAGACACAGTAAGAGATTAACAACAACTAATCTCTGTCTTTCTCCCAGTAAACTAGCACAAATTTCTTTTTCTTTTTTCTTAATTTCACGGATAGAAGATTCATTCTAACCGTAGATCTTAGCATCCTCAACATATGTGTTTTTTTCTTTTAAGTTGAAAACTTTCACCCTTTCACTTAAAGGAATCACTTTCTGGCTTTTCTTTGACATATCCGAATTTCCAGCATCACTATTTTTGTGCTTTGGGCTATCATTAAGTAAAACAAGGGTTGCTTGAACACAGGCACTGCAGTACTGTAGCAGTAAATCCGATGACCGATGTGGCTCCTGATTAATAGGTAAGTAGTGTACACAGCATGGATACACTGGCCAAAGGGGGGAGTCACACCCGGGTGGGACGGAGTGGCGAGGTGCTCGATTTCATCGTGCTACTTAAAAAGAAATGCAACTTAAAACTTATGAATTGTTTATTTCTGAAATTTTCCACTTAATATTTTGGATCATGATTGACCACAGGTAACTGAAACCTTGAAAACAAAATTGTGGATGAGGGGCAATTACTGTATATACATACCCTGTTTCCCCGAAAATAAGACCTAGCCAGATAATCAGCTCTAATGTGTCTTTTGGAGCAAAAATTAATGTAAGACCTGATATTATATTACACTATATTATATTTATTATATTATATAAGAACGGGTCTTATTTTACTATAAGTAAAAATAATAGTAAAATAAGACCGGGTCTTATTTTAATTTTTGCTCCAAAAGACACATTAGAGCTGATTGTCCGGCTAGGTCTTATTTTTGGGGAAACATGGTATTTTAACCACCATTATATGTAACATCTTAGCAGATTTCACATGAGGTTGTACTGAATTAATTTTTCAATTTTCTTGAAAATATTCTTTCTATGCAGAGTGTGAATAAACACTCAGAGACTAATTCTTCCTTCACTTCAAATTCAGCATTGACGCCTCAAATAAACTGAGCATTATCATTCCATGTGTGGATTTATGAAAAGGAAAGGAAAACCACTCAAACTTATTTTCCTGGTCTTTGGCTACTGATAATGCTCCCTGTGTCCTCAACTTTTGGAGCAACTGTTCTTGCTGAAAGGCTAATAGTTTTAAACAAGTTTGCTTTCTCCAGACATATTCCTTTGGCTCCTGCAGTCAAACATGATTTAATTAACTCATCATTGTTAAATGATTTTCATTGATTGGCTAAGAAATATACCCCCAGAAACTCATCTTTACTTTCTCTGTTTGTAAAGGACTTCTGTTGTAATGAGATATTCCATTGTAAATGTTCTAATATTTCTAACTGTTGCTTTCCTGTGAATTGGAAATATTGTGAAGACAGCTTAGTTTGGTAATCTCAACATATATTGTATTTTTTCAGTACAGCTAATAGTGTCATTGTATAATAAACACAATGCATTGCTATTGAATTTGATAAAATAATCTACACTTCACTGAGCCTTAAAAGCATGCCCTTTTCTCTTCTTGTTTTGACATGATTGGTATACAGTGGTATTAAAACAAACATTAAACGTCACATTACAGCAATTCATGAAGCTCTTGAAACTCTGTTGAGTTGTGGTGCGTCACTGATTTTTGTGCACTGAGTAGCAGTGCAAACCAGTGAGATTGCCACATACGATCTCTGTTGCAACCAATCAACTTTTGTTGTAACACTAATGCAGTCATAGAAATGCACACAAGTATGAACGTGGCTGTTTCTCAACATAACTTCATATATCAACACTAAAGTTTGAACTTCAGTGATTTTAACATATCACAAAATATTAGTTAGGTTGGTGCAAAAGTAATTGCGGTTTTCACAATTGTTTTTAACCTTTTAAACCGCAATTACTTCGCACCAACCTAATATTCTTTTTATTTTCTCCACCCATTTAAGAATATAAAAACTATTCTAACTCATGCAGGGTGGATTTAGCTCATGGATCATAGTTTGCTAATACCTGATTTGGTCTTTCAGCTCAAGAGAATAGTTGTCAATCCTTTAAATTCTCTTTTGACCCTACTGATAAATATTTGGTGGAAAGCGACCATGAATTGAACTTGTTATTTTTTATTTTATGCAGGCAAATACAAAACCACTTATGGTAAGAAAGTAACTCCTAGAAGACTATTCATTTGTATTTTCACTTTACATTACCTAGAAAAAGCAAAAATCTTGCTTACATGTAAGACTATTTGAAACTTCCAGGATTTACCACATGTCATTTCTTCCTATCTACATGTAAACTGTCCTCATTGAGCTTAAATTCTATTAGAAAAGATTGAAAATAAATAAACATATATTATATAGGACTATTAGGTAGCTTATGTAATCAGTGGAACTCTGGGAAACCAGGTTGTGAAAATGAACAGGAATTAAAACAGCTATATCTTGGGATCGGTATAGTTAATATACAGGCACTGGCACCACCATCACCGACTTTGCTCCCACTGGAATTGCAGTTCCATTGTTACTGTCACCTTGCTTTTAATTTACTCTTGATCCAAAGTTCCTGGAATAATCCCTGTCTTCCTATATTTGGTACTTTGGATTAAAAACTCACCTAATTTGGAATGGTATTCAGATTCTGGATAGCTTAATAAGCATGCAGAACGTACTGAAGAAGGGTGTAGTGAGTGAGCATAACAGAGAAAAATGAAGAATTCCTTGAGCTTCTAAACTAGATCTTATATTCCTATTTTTCTGTCTTATAGGTCTATGTATTGTTTCTTCACAGTACTTTTTAAATGTTATTCATGTCACTGTTACTAATTTATATACTTTGTTGGTTGTGTTTGTTTTGTGCTTGTCTGTAAACTCCTTGCAACCCAGTCTATTGTGTTCATAATTGCATCCCTGATAACCAGTAGAGAAGCTGACTCAAATACTGTGCTCAGTAATAGTTGAATGAATAAATGATGTAGGCAGAGGAGCCAAATCATGATGCCTTCAAGGAGAGGCATTGAAGTTTCGAGCAGGGAAATGATGTGATTCATTTTTACATGATTAAACTGTTTTGTGGTAGGTGGAAGGGAGGGAAGCAACAATGGAAGTGGGAAAACAATTACAAGATTACAAGGGAGTTAAGACAAGCTAGGCGAGAGCCTGCCTGTTTTTGGAGCAAAAGGATGGTGGTAATTTATATAAGTAGATAGACAGTTCCTATTGTTACTTAAGTGGTAGAATCAATAGGACTTAGTGATAGATTACAAATTATAAGGGAGAAGAAGGTAAAGAGGTTGATTCCCAGCGTTTTGGCTTGAGCAGCAGGATGAATGATATGACTCTTCTGAAATAGGAAACACTGAAAAGTATTTCAAGTTTGAAGGAGGAATTCAAGTTTTGGATCCATTGATGATAAAGTTTTTGTTGTTGATTCTTGAGATACTCAGACAGAGATGTCAAATAGACAGCTGGATGAATGAATCAGAGTTTTTGTCATTTGCCTATAGGTTGTTATTAGTGCTGTGCGTGAGGGCGAGATGGATTAGGAAGAAAGCACAGCACAGGATGAAGGCCTGAGACTTGAGGTGCTCTAACTTTTGATTCCTGGAGAGAGGAGCATGAACCTACAAAGGAGATTTAAGGAGTCATTTTTTTGAGAAAATGTAGGAAAACAAATGAAGTAATATCATAGAAGACAAGTGAGGAGAGGGTGTGCAGGAGGGAATGTTTGACAGTATCACATGCTTCCGAGAAGTATATAAAGGGCAAGGTGATAAAGTAAGTGGTCTTTGGATTTGGTTAACATGGAGAAAGCACTGAGGACCTTAGCAAGAGTAAGAGTAATTTTGGGATGTGATAGGAAGTAGGAATGTGTAGACATAGTGTATATATAATTTTTCAAAAAGTTTGACTGGTGGAAGCAGAGAAATATTAATAAGTAGGATGGTAGCTGAGGAGTCCAGCTCCAGGCCAGAGTCTTAAGTGTGATCATTTAGGCTGAAGCCTAGGCATTCCCAGCCCAGGTGCTACCAGCTAGAGGTCTCTGTGTTTGGGATCTGAAGCACTTTTCTTCACTTTCAGTACAATTCCATTCCTACACTTTCCCCTTTCCCTCCCCGTGGTCCACTACTGTGTTTCCCCGAAAATAAGACCTAGCCGGACAGTCAGCTCTAATGTGTCTTTTGGAGCAAAAATTAATATAAGACTCGGTATTATAGTGTATTAATTATAATACCCGTTTTTATTTTAATATAAGTCTGGGTCTTACATTAATTTTTGCTCCAAAAGACACATTAGAGCTGACTGTCCGGCTAGGTCTTATTTTCGGGGAAACACGGTAGTTCATAAAGATGCAAGAGCCTTTTGTTTGGGGCTACTCAGCATTGCGATGAACATCCCGCCCCTCCATCCCATCCGCCCCCACCTCCCCTGCACTGCATCCACCTGACCCTCACCCAGGCTGCTCTTTGAGGGAAAAATGGAACATTAGAGAGTGAGTGCCCCTTTTGCCTCTTGGTTGCTCAAGTTAGTGAATAAAGGTTTGGTTGTTACTTGCAGTTTGACTCATTCTCCTAACTGACCACCTCAACTCCTGAGCGCCCCACAGTAGCAGTACTGGGTGGGGGAAAGAGAACAGAAAACTGAAGGAGTGAAGTCCTTGAAGAAGCCAGAGGAGCTGATTCCAGAGCCCATGTGGGAATGGCCTTTGTTAAAGGAACTGGAAACATCCCCTCTATGGAGTGTTTCCTGGAGGCTGCTACCCACAGCTTATACCTCTTCCCTACCCTCAAAATCCCCATCCCATATTCTCATGAAGCTAGAATTCTAAGATGACATTTATGATATTTTGTAGTGCTATCTACTCTCTTCTCCTAATGAGACCTTCCAATCTAATTTTGTGACCGTTAGTGATATGTAAATAATGTTAGTGACATGTAAATAAAATTGTTTTAATTAACCATATCCTAAGACCCAAAGACTTTTATCTTTAATGTATAGCTTTGGGAAAGTTAAATTGACACTGCACACCAAGAATCTATGCTTGTCAAAAACTTCATGTGGTAACAAAGCAGAAGGTTTGCTTAAATAATTAGCTTGAGGGATGGATGCATACATAGAAGCCACATAAAATAATTACTGAATATTAAGTGCTCAGCTACGAAGAATTTTCTATAAGGGCAATGCAGTCGAACTTGGGAGCCATAGATTTAATATTCTATCAATTCAAAAGGGGCCTGTATTGCCCATTGCATGTGAGAACTTGTAATTTCCGTGTGGCGTGATATTAAAATGTATGTTCCATGAGGATGGTGTGCAGGAGTCATGTCACTTAGTGCGCGAGGCCAGCTGACTGCTCAGCGTTGGATCTCAGAGCGGCCTTGTTTCTTTCTGATCTTACTGTGTTGAGGACACTCATGAAGGGTCTGCATAGTAACGATGATGTTGATAATAATTAGTAATATATGTGACGTTTTAATCTGCTAAGCACTTTACATGCCTTATCAGTTTCACAATTTTTGACATTTGGAAGTTCCTGGGACTTACCCGTTGAATGCCAAGGAGTGACGATAAGTTTAGAGATGTAAAAAATTATCAACACAGCAAATTGGGAGTTTGGTTCTTGTACAATAAATGTATAGATTTTGAAGATATAGTGAAGAAAAAAAGACTGTTTTAGGTAGATAGATGCATGAACAGAATCATGGAGGTGATAATGAACTGGACTGAGAAGAGGTACATTTTGGATAGCTATATAATCTATAGTAGATACTATAGATTATAAAGCAAGTGGAGACATGAACTACGGGTATGAAGACACTGATGTTAGGGAGAGAAGAGTATTGGAGGAATTTGGGTGTGAATTGATCGGAACCAAAACTAGTATAGACAAAGTGGGGAATGAAGGGAATGTGGCAGAACTGGGAACAATCTGCATCAGTTCTCGAAGGGTTCACCATCTCTGTTTGTCTCGTGCATCTGGGTATAGCTGTGTCCATCATTTCTATTCCAGTGTCACACTCTCCAACTCTAAACTGAATTTGTCTGTATCTTACATAATCATGTACCAAAGTTAGGAAGATTCTATTATTATTAAACACGGTAGGTGGTATAAAGATGAACGAAAATGTAGACGAGTCTAAAATGAATACCAAGGATAATAGGCAGGTACACACATAATTTACGAGAAAGTTTTTCAAGGGCATAGCGAACAGGAAAAGTGTGTGCTGAGTATAGGCCTAGCCTTATTTTATCTAATACAGCAGGCAGCATTCCTGTTGTAAAAGCCAAAGTATGAACGTTGCATTCAGATAGAGCATTTTTGGCCATTTTAGCAAGTTAATTTCTTACTTTAAGCTATAGATTAAAGTAGTAATTTGCAAAATGAGGATAATGTACTTCTCCGTAGAGCTGCTGTGAGGACTTTTTAAAATACTTTTTTTAACTGGACCAACAGTAATGTATTTTTATGGAAGAAATTTTAGAAAACATAAGCAAAGAATTAGAATGAATGTAAAAATCACGTGAAATCCCACTGTTAAGTACTGTAGTTTATAATTTTTCAGTTAGCTACACACAGATATGTACTCACACTATATACATGCATGTATAAAACTATTTTTACAAGTCTGACATCGTTATCATTCTGTGTATGCTCTTTTTAAAAAGCTTGATATGCCACAGGAACATTTTCATGGAAATATACAACTACATCATAATTTTATGGCTATATCATTTTCTATTTTATTGCTATTACCATATTCTATTTCAGTTTGCCATTATTGGGCATTTAGTTTGTTCCCAGTTTTTTTGTTTGTTTTTTATTAAATACAATGGAGTGATCAATATCTTGAGAATGTATCATTGGGATAAACCCAGAGAAATGGAACTGTCAGATCAAAGGCTTTATGTGTGTTATTGACAATCTTTAACGTTTTCTAATTGCTCTCTGGGAAACTTGTGTTATATTCCGCTCTCATCAGTAGCATATGAGGGTACCTGATTCCCCACACCTTTAACAACACTGCATCTGTTATCACTTGCTTTAATCTTTGCTTGTCTGCTAGGTGAAAAATGGGATTTAGTTTTAGCTTCCAGATTTGTGCACTGTAATATTTCCCTAAATGTTTGTTAGCTGTTTATACAGATTTTCCTTTTTGTGAATATTGTGAGAATTTAATGAGAGTATAAGCATAAATGCCCAGGCTCAGCACCTGGCATATATTAGTCTATCATGAAGGGGTCAGTGTGCATTTTTACTTAAATCCTTACCCCTTTGCAGCCTTCTTCACAATCATGGTTCCAATTAAGCAGTAGGAGAATACTGTAAAATCTGGTTGCATTGCTGAAGTTACAGTGTTTACAGCCTGACAGTAATGATTTCTCTCTTGATTAAAAGCCCAATGAACTTGGTCTGCCAGGTTTCCAATCTGCCTTTTACCAATCTGCCTTTTTCCAATCTGCCTTTTACCAGGTCTACTGTGTGATCTACTTAACCTCTCTAACCCTCAGTTATCTATATATAATAAGGATAATAATTTCATCTCTTTATACTAAAGTTATAAGGATTAAGTGAGTTAATTCTCGTAAAGCATTTATAACATTGCTTGAACATACTGATCAACATTTCCTTGGAGGTGGAATCTCTGAAAAGGTGGGTTCACTTAGATATCTATGATCAAAGATTTAAGTGCTGGGAAGTACAGAGAGATCTTTAGGGAATGGCAAATAGTTTGACTTCAGCAAGAATCTTGAATTCCAGGCTGAGGAGTTTATTTTGATTCACGAAGCAAAGAAAGAATTTTATTTCCTACCACGATTAGGTACTTACCTAGTTAAAATCACACCTTAGTTTTTTGTTTCCTGCTAGAGTATCAGTGTAGTTACATAGGAGAACATCAAAGGCACGAGAACAGCAAAAGACTTTCATAATTGAAGAATTGAATAATCCAATTTCTGAGTTATTGAAAGTTTGCTATTCTTAGGAAAATTATACATGTGTTGCATTTTCTCTCAATTTTACCAGCTAAAGACGTTAATTGAATTCTTACATATAGATATTTGTTACCTTCTATTTGGGATTGTTGACTCTGTATTACATATTAGGTAGATATTGCTTTTATGAAGTTGCTGGGACGTAGTTTTTATGATAATGGACTTTCTTAAAAGTAGAAATTTATTTTTAATTGTATTTCAATTTAAATGATTATAAATTACGGCACTTTAAACTATATTTAAATACAAATTTATATTTATATAAGTACAATAAATATTAATAGATAAATGTAATTATTTAAATTTAAGTACTGAAGATGAGATATGCTGGTTTTTTATTTTGCCTTTTTAAAATTATTTAACCCCAATCCTCCAAGTAAAATAACTTCATAAATCTTATAAAATTCATAAGTGATTCTTAAATCAATGATTAGTTATTCTTTTTTTATACCCAGTTTTATTTGAAGTAAGAAATAAGAAATAATCCAAATGTCCAACAATAATGCATAAGTTAACTTATTGTACATCTATGAGCAGAATAGTATGTCAACAATAGAAACATTATATGTAAATGTATTTATTGACACCTGAGAAGCCATTTAAGTAATGGAAAAATTTAAGCTTTAAACATAACAGAAATCAATGATCCCATTTTTGTATGAAAAAATAAGTGTATTTGTGTGTGTGCATAAGAATGGAGGAAGAAACTAAAACGTGTAAGGTATTATCTTTGGCTGGTGGGGTTTCAGATGATTTTTATTTTCTTCTTCATTAGAACCAGATGTAATTTTGAAATTTTCTACAATCAGCATTTGTTAGTTACAGGGCCACTGCTAGTCCATGTGGCACCTTTGTGCATACTAGGAAAAGCTGTCCCTTCTTCCTGTGGGTGTAGTACCACGCCAGGACGCACTGCTTGGCCAGGGCATACAGCTTTTATCTTCCACTGTCCTATTAGGTTTGCCTTTCTTTTTTTTTTTTTCTTCCCATAATGAACAACATGCACAATTATGCATGATGGGCCTGAAACCTTACATAATAAAAATTATTTAAAATTAAAGACTGAAAGCAATATGACCTTTTAATGCATCTACTCTGGGCAGGCTACTCTCCATACTTGACCTCTATCGAGTCACGTGGGACCTTTAAGCTTACTCTTCCTGCCTCTTCTTTTCTACTTACCCACTCTGCTTACATGTAATCAATCCTTCAGGATGCAGCTAAAATTACCCTCTTTGAAATATTTCTCAACCACTCTAACACATATGGCAATTTCCTCTTCTTCTGAACTTCTCTTGAACTAGGTCAAGTACATGGATTGAAGGGATTGGTGGTCAGTGGGTTGCATCTCACCTGCTAACTCCAGATGACTGGCAGTGGCTGCTTAAAGCACAGTGTTAAGATACTTGAGATGCAACCTGGCCTCATGGGAAAGAGGATTGTCATTGATTAGGAATGCTAGTCCTGCATGTGGGAAATAATAGACAGGTAACATGTTCACATCTGTTTTCCCTGCCTGGCTTGGACAGTAACTATCGTGTTTCCCTGAAAATAAGACCTAGCTGGACCTTCAACTCTAATGCGTCTTTTGGAGCAAAATTTAATATGAGACCTGGTCTTATATTGCATTACATTATGTAAGCCCCAGTCTTATATTATAGTAAGATAAGACTGGTCTTGTACTAATTTTTGCTCCAAAAGACACATTAGAGCTAATGGTCTAGCTAGGTCTTATATTCAGGGAAATACGGTATTTCATGTATGAGCCTTGATTTGACAACACTGTTTTAAACATCTAAAGCAGAGGTGTCCAAACTTTTTTCAACGGTTTTCACCAAGGGCCATATGCGGTAAAATACACAAACGGCCGTGCCACTCACTTGAGGTGAAGTACGTATTGCCTCACCTGGTTTATTTAAGTAAACTAAATATATTTTTTGGAATTTGCTGCGGGCCAATTAACAATGGATTGCGAGCTGCAGTTGGCCCGTGGGCCACAGTTTGGACACCCCTGATCTAAAACATAGATACCATATCTTAATACTTGTACTTTTTGTTGATGGTGTTTGTTTATGTTGTTGTTATTGTTTTTTATTTTATTTTCCACTTCGAGTTTATCATGGAGCCAGGTACAAGGGTGGTCAATAAATATATTTCTGTTGCTCTTCCTTCATTCTTGATGTTCCAAGTCTCTTTCTGGTATAATTTCCCTTGTGTCTGAAGCACTTCCTTTAGCAGTTCTTTTAGATCAGATCTACTGGTGATGAATTCTCTTAGTGTTTCTTCATTTGAGACTGTTATCTAGGGCACAATTTCAAAAATACTGAAATCTCTTCTCTTTCCTTTTGTAGACCCTTTCTGTGAACTCTAGAGTCAGTTTACCTGAATAACTTTAAATGGCTTACCTAATACATACCAACTTAAGTCTTCAGCCTCCCATTGGAATAAACTCAGTGTGTATCTAAGTCCTCAGCTGTTTAATATGTTTAATTTAAACTTGTCCCAATCGTAGATGCTCACTAATATTTGTAAAACTAACTAAAGGATTTTAAAAGGAGAATAGTACATGTAAAATTCAGTAATCGTGGTACACTATTTTGTGCAAATGATTTATAAGTTTTAAAGTAGAATTTGTTGCAAATAATCAGTCATACCAAAAACTGTTTGTAAGATACACACATCTGAAAACTATCATTGTGTACTGTAGTAACACAAAGATATACATTTAGAGCCACTAATTTGCAAGATATTCTCTAA
This sequence comes from Rhinolophus sinicus, assembly GCF_036562045.2. NCBI lineage: Eukaryota > Metazoa > Chordata > Mammalia > Chiroptera > Rhinolophidae > Rhinolophus > Rhinolophus sinicus. The sequence continues at coordinate 28,021,027 of NC_133751.1, forward strand.
TCAGAAGAAATATGCTGAGTATTCTAATCAAACCTGGTACGTTGAAACTGAGAATTCTAGGAAAATCTTTTTGGAACTTAGTACTAATATTCTGTATTTTTCTTGTTGGGGTTAAAAATATAAAAACCATTAAGTAATTGAGATATTATTTTTTCCTTCTTTTTTCAACATACTTTATTATTCTACCTCCTTTCACAGATGAGAATATGAGAATGTGCTTATTTCAGGATATACATGGTATTTTAATTGGATGCTAGCCATTGGGCCAAGCCCTTTATATGCATTTGTTATTTGAAAAGTAGACTGACTTTGGTTTATAGGTATTACTGTTGAAACAGATTTTAAAGTGGTTAAAAAGCTAACATCTGTAAAGATATTTCTTGATTTTGAAAGTGGAATGCAGTCAATTGGTCCATTATTAGTCTGTCATATTGAACCAGTATTTATTGAGTAATATATATACGTGCTGATTGTCTTTTTAATCCTTGACTTGAATTTAAGGATGGAAAAATTATGAAGATATATGACTTGACAAACTTATTTAGTAAGTAGTAGAGTTGGTATTTGAACCCAGGTTTTCCTTAGATTTATATGTCACGAAAATTTTGCATTAATAGCATTTTATACTTAACAGAAAAGGTTTTATACGTGTAAAAATTTATCAATTATTATTTGAGATGAGAGATGTAGATTTTTTATAATTTATAACTCAGGCTTTTAAAAACCTTGACTGCCATTATGTAAAAATACCCAACTCGTGTAAATTTTTGTTTTATGAAAGAGAGAATACCAAATTAACTGTGATCTTATTCTATATCTGTAGAAAACTGCAGAATAGTCATCTTTTAAAACTGAATAATATGCTTCATGACAAAAAAAAACACCTATAAAAGTTTTCACTGGTATAGGAGTTACTCTGTTTTTCATAATTACTGTGTGTGTATACATTTTATATGGGATAATACCTATATATTGCTGATTATAAATATATTTAACCTTTTATTTCTTAAAGACTTGGTCTGTGAAATAATACTGTAATGCTACATCAGTTAGTTGCTTGCCTTATGGTTTCTGAGTATTTTATAACTAAACACTCACTGGATTTTTGGCTGGCTCTATGAAATGGTTTTGGTTTATATTTATTTTGCTCCTTTTTTACTCTACCCAAAAAAGTCACTTTTCTTTTTAATGTCTTTTGTTTATTTAATTTGTTTTAAAATACTACTTTTAAAAGTAAACCCATAATGTATTTTGGATAGGTATGATAGGGACTGATGAGAAAAATCATGTACTTTTAGAAGCAAGTAATTAAAATTTTTTTCCTAAGCTAATATTTTGACAAGTGTAGATGTGAAATAGTGAGAGTGAAGGAGAATGCCATCATCAGAAGGAATCGGGTCTTTTCAAAATAAATGTCGTTATTAATTGTGACTCCTTGGGCTGGTTCCCTTACACTGTTTTAAAACCTGAATCATCACTTTGGTGTAATATTGTTACCATATTTTTTAAAAAGTTGATCCCTTCCTAGTAAGACTAGATGTAAAAATTCTTAGTCTATTTGTTTAGCAACTTCTTAAGAGGACATAAGTTTTATCATAGCCACTGTTTCTAGATTTACAGCATGCTTCTTTGGGCAATATAATGAAATCTGTTTCCACAAAGGTAAATTAGTACCTTATTTTTAATTTTTTTCTTGCCTGCTGTGATATGATTGATGCACAATGTCTTCAGGCTGGAAGGACACCTAACATTGAAACTGACAGGTGCCATGAGGTTTATTTAGGGCAACCTCAGCCTTGTCCCATCAGTTTCAAAATGTCTGCCTCACACACGGGGCGCCACCAGTGCATTTCCTGCCGGAGAGCCTTGGGTTATGCCAGCGTTACTATCTGTGCTGCCTCAACTACAAATTGGATGAACAGCCCGTGACACTTTTTCAATATTATTACATTAAACCAAGTGGATTTTGATTGATAACCTAATATTCAACTAATGCAAAACATCAATCATGGCAAGTATATTAATTATTTAATATTGCAGTCTAATTCAGAAATCGATGTGCTGCATGAGGGGAAGGGAAACTCATGGTTCCCAGAAGATTTAAGACAGGGAATGATTAAAAAAAGACCTGCTGTACTCCTGTGTGTTAGTTCGATACAAATCTTTATTCATTTGCCAATAATCTCTTCCCATTTTCCACTTCAGGACCATTTTATCAGTTTTGAGACCTATAATTGAATTAAGTCTGCTTTCAGCACAGGGCAAGAGGAGTTGCACACATATTGATGAAGTCATGGCAGGGACAACCCCAGAGACAGACCACTAAAGAGGACAGGCCTTTAAAGAGGACCATTTGTTGCAAGATCCCTCTGTCAACGTCTTGGATCTTGTCTCTCCGTTTTCAAAAATTCATTAAGACTTTTATATTTAAATATCTATCATAATGACATTTCTAGAGCACATTGCAACGGATAGTGTACCTTCACATACATTATCTTCCTGTTTTTTCACCACAACCTTGTACGTTAGGTAAGGCACGTGTTACAAAGTCTTCACAGCATAGGTAACATACCTGAGCGTTAGAGAAGGTATATTATGTGACCCACGCTCATGTAACTCTTTTGTAGTAGAGCTTACATGTGAGTGTAGGTATTTTGCTTCTATAACCAGGATTGTATATCATGCATATTATGCAGTGTTTATATATTCACGACACTTTATCTGTGTTGTTTTGAGATGATCCCTCTTTCTTGTCTTTCTGCCCAAAATAAAACTAAAGAAAGCTGATTTCATGGAGAACTTGTTGAAATTTTGTTGTCCCAATCTGTGATATATGTTAAGCTTTATGAATATGCAAACATTCTGGATATAAATGAAAATTTCTCAATCTATTGTATCTTTTACTAGAATAGAATGTCCTTTTTCATATATATGTATATATATGTATATGTGTGTGTATATATATGAAAAAGGACATTCTATGTGTGTGTGTGTGTGTGTGTGTGTGTGTGTGTATTTTATGGGAAGTGGCTTAAATATATTTTATCAATGAAATTACCACCCCAGCTTTCGTTTGGTTCATGTTTGCCTGGCTACATTTTTTACTCTTTTTTTGGAAACCTATCTGAATCCTTTTGTTTTATGTGTCTCTTATAAATGATGCATTGCTGGATTTTGTTTCTTACCCAATCTGAGAATTTTCTGTGGCATAGTAATTCCAGATTGTTATGGGTAAGTTTTCCTTCATCTTCTTTTTCGTCACTGATTGCTTAGATTATAAAAATTACTATGTTCTGTGCCAACTTTTGCTTTATCTGGTTGCTTCTTCCTGAATTTATTACTCTTCTTACTGCATTATGTTCCTTAGAACCTCTTTCAAATAATGTCTTTGTGTGAAGAATTTCCTGAGATTTCTTTATTTTTCTTTCACTTTAAATAATCATTTATTAGCTGTGTATAAATTCTAGGTTCCCAGTCCTTTTAACACTTTATCTTGGAAGTTAATACTTTATTGTCCAGCATCAGTATTGAGAAGTCTGATGTCAGTGTTATTTTTCCTTTGTGGAGGGGTATGCTTTTTCTTTCTGGAAGCTTTTAGACTTTTATCTTGATCTATAATAGTCTTAATTATCCTTATGTTGTGCCTGCTGTGGATTTTTTTCCTTAACTATCTTGTTCAGCTCTGTGTACACTTTCAATGTAAGGTTTGAATATTTCTATATCTGGGAAATTTTTGTCATTATTTCTTCAAATATTTCTTCTCTTCTATTTTGTCTTTGCTTTCCTTCTAGGATTTCCATTACATAGATTTTCATACTACTCCTCATCTTAATGTTATCCCTCATTTGTTCTGTTTTTTCATCCCTTTCCTATGCCTTCTGGGAGAGTTCTTCTACCCAGTGTTCCAGCAGACTATTTCTTCCCCTTCTGTAGCTGTTGTGCTTTTGATCCATTCCCTAGTTCTTTATCTCAAACTACTGTATTTTAAATATTTTTAATACAATCTCATATTGATTTTTTTCATAACTCTTTTTTCATATTTAATTTCTAAAAATCTTCCCTTTGAAAACGTTATTAGGCTTATATTATATCCTTGCTCAGTTTTTTCTCTTTGCTCTGGATGAAGTTGCTCCATTTGTTGTTTTTTCCAGTCCCATGCTTAAGCACCCCAGATGTCTTAAAATTTTTCTATGGGCTTCTCTTTACTTCCTGCAACATTTAGCTGCCTTGGCCAGTACTTTCAATCTACAGAGAGGGGCAAAAGTCTAGGCTGTGGTTTGTGCTCCTCCAGGTTAATTTAAAAACTAGAGTGCAAAGCTTCTGCTGTTCTACTCTGGCCTCAATCAACTACTTTTCCCACTGTGTCCTCCTACTCCATCAAAAACAATACACAATGAAACAAAGCAAAACAATCACCCACGAAACACATACCCACAACTCCCAATACTGCTGTCCCAGACAGCCACTCATCGTTGCAGTTGCCTTGCTATTTGTGTGGTACGGAGATAGAATGGGGCCACAATGCGACCTGAGCTGCTTGCCTCTGACTCTCCATCCCAGCTTGTCCTCATGACGGTTAGAGGTCAGGTCCTTATTAGATGAATACATACTTTTAGGCACTGTATTGGGTGCTGGGATATGAAAATTAAAAAGGTGCAATTCAAGTCCTTGAGACGTTTTCATTTTAGTGCTGTCACTGGGCAAGTTAAGAGGTGTTTATAATAAAGTGTGATAAATTCTGTGATGGGAACACATGGGAGGAGCTTACTACTTCATTTGTGAGGAAGGGAAACAGTTTACCCAGTGAAGATGTGGTTTAGGATGAGTCCTGAAGAATGTTGTTGTTTTTTTGTAAGACAGGTGAGAATTTGAGGTGGGGAGAAAAGGGACATTTCTGGTAGAGAGAGCTAGCGGTTCAGCAGTTTGTGAAGCCAGGTTAGCAGTTGGTTATGGCTGTTGCTGTTACTTTCCATGTACTGTAGCTTTGGCAAGATTATAGAGGGAATGAGTAAACTCGAGTGTAGTAGGGTATCGTGGATTTTAAGATGGGAATTGACATGATCAAGCTTACATTTTAGAAAGATCTTGCTGTATTATGGAGAAGGGCTTGACATGGGGTAAGGCAGGAGCCATTGTTACCCATTAAGAAGCTTTTTAAAAATAGTTTGGGAGAGAATAAAATGAGGCTGGTAATCTCTCCCAGAAATCTGGGAGAGAAAGGAAAAAGCCTAAAATAAGGTAGTGGCCATGAAGATAAAAAGAAATGGTTAAATCTAAATGATAGCTCACTTATATGTGGAATCAAAAGAACAGAATAAATGAACAAACAAAACAGAAATAGCCTCAGAGGTAGAAGAGAAAAAGAAAAACTGATGGTTGCTAGATGGGAAGGGGGTGGGAATGGGGGAGAAGGTGAATGGACTAGAAAGTACAAATTAGTAGCCACAATATAGTCACGGGGATATGAAATACACTATGGGGAATATAATCAATAATGTTGTAAAGATCATGTAGGGTGCCAGATGGGACTGGACTATCAAGGAGATCACTTCATAGACTGTGTAGATGCCTGACCACTGCACTATACCTGAAGCTGATGTAGAATAATATTGAATGTCAACTATAATTAAATATATAATATATGTTACGCATATGCACGGGAAGTGGAGTACAGCATAGGGAATAGAGTCAATGGTATTGTAACAGATACATACGATGTCAGAGGGGTAGTAGATGGGGGACTATCACTTTGTGAGGGGAGTGATGTCTAACTATTACAATTGCTTTGTACACCTGAAACTCATAAAAAAACTAAATGATAACTAAGGATGTGGGATAGCCAAGAGCCTGCAGTTGAGTCCATTTGTGTACATTTGGTAGTGAGGGAAAGGGCGTATGTCCAGGATGAGGCCTAGTTTTCTTCCAGGCATGCCATTCTCAATGCACGTTTCCTAAATATCGTTTAATTTAAAGAGTCACTTGGAAACAGCAAAGCAACAACTTAGCCAACCTTTTCTTTTCTTCTTATTTTTTTAAAGAACAGTTTCTTATCCCTGATTCCAAAATACAAGTAGCTCAGGAAACTGAGAGATTTTCACTAATGTTGTGGCAAGCTCAGGTGACAGCAAAACCTACCCTGAAATAAAGCTATTTATAGCCCTTTTGTGTCCCACTTTGTGGGGACATTCATGTTTGTTTCAGAATTATTAATGTGTATGATGATGAGATGCTGTATCAAGCCTTGCTGTCAGTGTGTGTGTGTGTGTGTGTGCGTGTACACACACACACACACACACACACACACACCCCTACCGTATTACCGTTCTAAAATCTAAAATATTCTGATGAAGCGTGTCTAGCCCCAGTGGTTTCAGATAATAAATTATACGGACTTTGAGTGCTTTGAGTCTGAACAATTTTGTTCTTTTATATTGCAGTATTATTTTCTAATAAGAACCATTATGTGACAAATGTAGCCATGGCGGGGAATGAAATAGATTTGTATCATATAGAACAAACTCCAAGATAGATTGCCAAGTGAAGATACAAAACAGTGTGTATACTCTGCTGTTGCTTGGGTTTAAAAAAAAAACCAAGAGCATAAATACACACACACACATATACATACACACATACAAATAGAATATCTTTATAAGGACAAAGAGCTAATATCAGTGATTGAGAACTGGGAGTCAGTGATAAAAGAAAGACTTAATTTTATTGTGGTGTATACACACACACACACACACACACAGGAACACATTGCACTGTCAGATGTTTTACTATGTACATTATTCTTTTTGTTTAAATTTTAAAATATACAAATGATCATATGAGAATGTCCTTGTGAAAACTTAAAGATCCATTTGACTTCCAGTTCCAATAAATGCATTAATTTTGTAATAATAATGTTTTAAAAAATCATTTATATAGCTATTAGCCTTCTCTGACACCCTGTTGCAATTTATTCCTATCATTTGTCATTAGGACTGCTTCCAGAGAATGAGTTTCAGGAATCCTTAAATTTTTAAACGTTGAATGCATAGAATTCCTAAGATTGCTAGAAGCAGGAAGTAAAGAAGAGAATGGCTAAAGATGAGTGGTCTGCTAATCAGTAGATATTGGAATTTATTTCCAGTATGCCAGACTGGGCAGTAAGAGCAAAGGTTGAAGTCGTGAATTTAGTTTGCAGGCATTGTATTTGAAGAGAAAAAAGATAGGGAAATTTGGAAAGATTGTATAGCAAGACGAAGGAAACAGAGATAAATATATTTTTGGCAAAGTCAATTGGAGACAAAAATAAAGGGAAAAGAAAGTTGGGACCCCTTCAGAGAAAGAAAGAGGTGTGGGGAAAAGATTAAACATCATGAATGCAATATTGTTGGTTATTGGATGTTTTATAATTATTTTCTGCAATGTGGTAGAAGTATAACCATGTTTAAAAAATAAGGCTTGGTATTTGTGATGAAATTAAAATACTACTTGGTCAGAGTGAAAAAAGTCAAAGTCCGTTTGTCACAAATAAATTACTATAAAAACTGAAATCAGCATTAAAAATGCAACTATCCGCCTCATTTCATCAAATGTATCTTTAAATTATCTTTGCTACTTGCACAGTTATTTATATTTTTAGTTCCAGCAGTAGTGTTTTGTTTACAGTGAAGAGCAAGAAATTAAATACTTAAAATGTATCGTGATATTTGATGAATAATACGGTATTTTGTTTTTTAATATTACAACAGTTGTAGGTCCTGATTTGTAGTGTACACTAAGTTAATAAAATTAATGTCAGGAAAATTTCATTAAAATTTAGTTATCTAGCTATGCAATCATGAACATATTCTTTATATAAAAGTGCAGCCATTGGTGGATGGGTATTTGATAAAGAAAATATAGTAACATGTCAATTATAGACTCTAAATGGTGTATAGAATTTCTATGTTTGAACATGTTCATAATAAATGTTGGAAAAAAACAAGCTCTAATGAAAAGCCAATGTGAAACAGAGATGTGAATAGTAAAATAATAATATACTTATTTTTGTTGTGTGCCGACTTTGAAAAATCTGAAGCATTTTTTCTGTTAGTGTAATACCAGTTTAGCGGTAATATTATTAGATATAAATAAATTATCTGTTCCCTTTAGATGGAAATAGTTTTGTCTTTAAAAACAGTGTTGTATGAACATTAGTAAAGATGTATTAAAACATTCTAAAGGTTTATAAAAACAGTTTTGAGGTAAACAAATTATAGCAGACAAGGGTTTAGCAACTATTTAGAACTTTCATTCTTCTGTTTTAGGGAATCTGGAAACATCAAAGCTGGATTAGAACATCTGGTAAGTTCTAATTTTCTCTTGAACATTTGCATCATCTTTGATATCTGCATTCTAAATGAACACTGTTGAATGAGCTTTGAATACCTTGTATTGAGAAAGTCAACCATTTCCCAAAGGGTCAGCTTACTGTTATTATGTGAAGGCACTTAGATTTTCATTTATCTTATCATTTCAAGGGAATTTAAATTTTTTAAAAATTACTTTTATTTTGATGTAGAGATGAAATAAAATGGATGACAATCCTTGGATTGATGATTGCTTTAATTATAAACAAAAATGTTTGGTGTAGAATTTTTGGCATATCTTGATCTGACAAAAACAAGCTTGTGTTTTAAGAAAAGCACAATCAAATATCGCATGCATAAATATGGTATGTTTTAGCAATTTAACGGCTTTGAAAGAAGTGCACAGCTTTGTTTTTCCTAATGTCTTTGCTTTATGAATAATGCATTGGTTTAAACTACATTCAGTTTAGAACGTAAAATAATTGAGATGCAAAATTTTTGGTTTAAGTAAACATTTTTAAAGCATAAGTGAAATGAAATGCAAACTGACTTAACATTAAAATCTGTCCGTTGATCAAAAAATTGGGAAAACTGTTGTATTATAACAAGTCCAGAATTCACTGAGCTTACCACATTGAGTGTTCATTACAGCATTAAGTAGTTCATTTAAACAGAGCATTATAAAGTCATGCTCTGGTTTCTGGTCAAATCCAAATGTTGAATAATTAATGAGAGAGGTTCTTTTGTAAATACAATCTAAGTACTTTTTTAATGCAAGACCTCATTCGTATATCATATTGTAGCTTTGTTAACTATTAATGTGCTTTTGTTCTGCTCCCACAAAAGCAAGCAGTAGCAAGAGGCAGCTTATTTTGATTTATGGCAGTTTTAGAGTTAGAAGGGATTTTTGGTTTTCCTTTCAATACTTAAAGGAAACTGAGGAAACCCAGACTTTAAAAAAATGACCCTAAAAATTACAGATAATTATTAAAAAGCAGGATATAATAACCTAGTCAATTTGAACTATATATTTGTCCAGATTAGAAGTAAATAAATAACATTGTTATTCTCATTTTAAAAAATTGTTTCCTGAATCCATGTTTATCACTTCATAGTGGCACATATAGTTAGGACATGTGCACATCAGAATAAAAATGTTAATCTAAAACATCAAATTACAGTATCAGTTGTTGGAGGTTTATAACAAGGAAGAACACCTACCAGAGCGCCAAAATGAGCTGTCTTTTATCCTTCTCTTGAAAAGTATTATATATGGAAAAGACTTTATGTTTACCTAGTTTGTGTTCCTCAGTAAATAATAATGAGTTAAATTTTTATTAGTTTATATTTCACGTTTTTTGTACTTACTCAGATGAACTCATTTGCAGTGACTGTTCTGTGCATTTATACTCTGTTTATAATTGTATGCAGCAGTGGTTTTCTAACTGTGCCTTGGGCTGCCAGGAAGGCTCCCCAAAGCAGGTGGCACTCCAGACTTCCACTGCCCACTTTAACCAGAGTAGTTCCACTTTTAGATATTTTGTAAATTTTTAGACTTTTAAAATAAGATTTCATCTGAAGACAGAATTCTCCAACTAAATGTATTTCAAAACCTTTGATGAAGCACAGCCCCTTACTAAAGTCAGGAGTAATTGTTTGTTAATTATTCTTTTATATTCTTGAACCTGAATTTTATTTCACTTTTGTCTGGGTCATATACATCGAATATATTTCGAATATATTTCAAAGATAATGTGTTTTAGGAATGAGAGAGCCTGGATTAGTAAAACAGGTAGTGGGAAGTAGATGATTTTAATGCATTTTTTCTAAGTTGTTCAAAAGACTATGTAACTTATTATAAAATTGACTCGCCGACTGTGAACTATTAACATTAATATCAACATATGAATATGTAACAATATCACACACACACACATATACATATACATACATACATACATACGTATGCATTGCTTTGTGCGCTAATAATATTCTGGAAAACCAGTGGTATCTTCATAACTCCCTAAGAAGGAAGCAAACTCAAGAATTTACTGTTTGAGCCTTAATGGAACCTGTTTATCTAGCTGCTGTGTGCGCCCAAGGTTTGTGTCTCCCCACCTTCTAACTGAGCAGAAACTTACAGCCATCGAGCACAGATAGCCCTTCTTTGAATTCGCTATCTAGTCAAGTACAATTAGAAGTATAACTTCTAATAGATTGATTTTTTAAAAACATGGTATAAAATGGAAGTAAGACGAGCATTCCACACATTTAGACTAATTTCTTCTTTATGTAGCTTTCATCTTTTCAAATTTATTTGGATTATCATAGAGATTTCACCTTGTTCTAAGAGAGGGTAAAGCCAGTATAAATTTAAGCAGGTTAAGGAAAATGACATATGCAGCATGTTGTACTCGCCAGAAGGACACAGAGATGGTTGCGCTGTCTTTGTACTCTGTTCATGGACTCTTCTTGGTCTATGGTTATGTTTAAGCCTAGAAAGGAGAAAGCAGGTGTGGGTGCAGAGAGAAAAGAGTGGCATAGATGGGCTGTGTTCCTCTGGAACCTCTTCAGGGGCTGATTTCATTTATTTGTCATAATATCCTGAGCCCTTGCTTCAGCTTTTGTTCTATCATCCCTGTCTCTATGTTGCCAACTTTTCCTGGGAGCTGTCTAGCATGTCATTCTTAGTTTAAATTTCTTATAACGTATTGCCTAGTACCATTTTATTTTTATTTTCTCAAACTCATCTACTACCCATAAAGCCTGACGTTCTAGACAGAGCCTGTGAAGGTTGGTATCCCATCACCCACTGATGATTCTTGCTTGATGATTTCAAAATGGAGATTTTCTAGCTCTTCTGCTCCCCCTTATTTAGCAGCCAGCATTCTACCATAAGGAAGAGCCTACCCGTCTTTCTTACTTATCTATTTACTGTGACCAAGGACTCATGGATTTTTATTTTACTAAAAAAGTTATTATTAATTTCATTAATTTTTTTGATACTCAAGTTGTCCCAAATTTGTCTAGAGAGTATCCTTTCAAGATGGCTTCTTGTTTTTTTGACGTACCTCATCTTTGTTTGTTTGTTTGTTTAAGTACTTTACTATGTTATGGCACAACTGGATGTTCCTAACTCTTTTTATACCTTCCCGGTCCCACTCCTGGAATCAGCCATTTCTTCAAATTACCCCATTTTAGTTTAGAGAAAACTAGTATTTAGAAGTCAAGATCTGGACATATGGTGTGCTTTTTGTCTCTGGGCTTTCATTACGTCTAAGGCCTTTCAGTCCTATGTTAGATAAATAGGTAGATAGAATAGTACGAATAATTGTCTCAGAAGAGTTATTATTATGAAATTTAGGAGGGTTTGTATTTTTGTTCTCATGTTTACCTTTATATTTATATCTTTTAATATGCTTTTAATCCCCCTTGTTTCTACTTACCTTTTTAAATGACATCCTTTGCATCCCATCTAGTACCTTTATTATAACCAGTGCTCCTATTGTACTTTCCCTTTCTTTTCCTCCCATTTCTTCTTTTGCATTTTTACCACTTTGTTAGAATATACATTTACATACTGTTCTTCCACCCATGCTGTCACCCTGTTTTAGAATTAACTGTAAAATTAAGTTTATTAAATATTTACATTTGTTTGTTTGCTGATATCTACCCACTTATCTTCTGTTTGTATAAAACACATTACTACTATATTCCTAAAGGCTCCTGTGTACAATACTCCCCAAGATCTTGCACATTCCAAGCTGTGTTTCTGTAGTCTTGCCACTTGAATGACAGGTTCACTAGACATGAGATCCTTGGCTTACAGTTTCTTTTATTGACTTTCTTGAAAATATTATTCTGTTGATTTCTCTGGTATCATCCTTATTTTCTTACCTTTATAGATAATTTGATTTTTTTTATTTTTGCTTTCAGGCATTGCCATTTTTAAATTTTTCTTGTTTTACTAGGATCCAAAGTTGGTTGTTGTTGGCTAATTTCACAGAGCTCATTGATATGTAGACTTGTTTTCTTATTTCCAGAAATTATTTTATTGGATTATAGTATTAAATGTTCTGTTCCTTTTGTTTTTTTCTTCAGGGACTTAAATTGTATACTATATAATTATATCTATTCTACAGAATTACATATATTTATATATGTACGTATATATATGCACATAGATGCATAGATTTGTGTGTGTGTGTGTATGTATATCCTTTCTTTGTTCATTTTCTATTTAAGTGCCTTTCTTTCTGACTCCTTTTACTACTTCACTTACTGTATTTTCGTTCCTTCCATTGTTTTCCTTTTTTTTAGTGTTTTTCATTTTCTTTAAAATTTATTTTTCCTTGGACACTTTATAATTTAGTCTTCATTTGTGAGATATTTTTTCTTCTATTTGTTTTTCCTTTTTGAATATCTGATTCTAGGGTTCTTTTGTTGTTGTTGTTTGTCGAAATGAGTTGTGTGCTTTGTGGTTGGTTTGTGGAGATTATTTTTATTTTTTGAAATGTTTTGATGTGCATTTTCTGTTTACTTCTTATAGTGGCTGTATATGGGGGTGATTTGATCCCCCCCCTTCACTCCCTCCCTCCCTCACTTCAATCCTAGACATTTTGTAGACAGGTTTTCTAGTTTAAGGGTGCCCCCTTCTGCATTATAGTTAAGTGCAGAGACGAAGGGGCTGGCATGTCTTATTTCTCTTTAGCTAATTGTTTCTTATTTCTTCTTTCTTGTCATTGCCATGTATTCTACTTATCTAATTTACACTCCGAAGCAATGTATCCTGAGACTGCCACTTCTGGGCCACTCACTTCCAAGTTTCTTCCTTCTAGCTAGTGGTGTGGTAACACCAATCTGAGACTTATATTCACTATTTTGGCATTTAAGAGTTGTAGTACTTTGTTTTTCTGGGGATTATTTTGTTTGTCTAGTTATGTATTAAACTACAACTACTATCAGAGTGGGGGATCCAGGAAAATTTTTACCTCAAAAGAGAATTTCATAATGGAAATGTTAGAAATCAATGTCAAATAGACCTTGAATCCTAAGGAGTTTTCCTCTATAAATCCTGCAGGAATCATTGGCAAATTAAATATAAAACATCTTAAAGAGCTCAGTGCCCATATCTATTTAAAGACTTACAGAAAATGAGTGCAAACACCGCTTATAATGTTGTGCTTAGATTTTGTAATGAACTTAAGGAAATAATACTTTGTATTTGCTAAAGAATCATATACAAATTAAAGACCTTTTAACATGACCCCACTGTGTGTCTGTGACACAGAAGGGATGAAGGAATGGGGGTGGGTGGTTATTAGGTGGTGATATTGCTCCTGCATTGTGTTTTTTTTTTTAGTAATGCTCAAAAAACTGTAGAAAATTAACTTTAAAGTTCTCCGTTATACCAAAGGGAGCTGACTGTGATTTTTCTACCATCTTATGTTCTAAAATTCTGGATGTACTGAATGGAAATTATAATGGTTACTTTTTAGTGTGTTTTTAATACAGTCAAGGAAGATTGGTGATATTAACACACATTTTTATTTTTACAGTTATGAAAACGTACAGGAGATAGAGCCTTGCCATTTGATTACAATACAACTCTTACTGTTTTATTGGCAAACTATAAAAATAATGCTCTCCTTTATTGAGATTAGAATATACTAAGTTGAGCTGTATGAAAAATTGTCACTTTTTTTTAGGTCAAAATAGTTTTGAGGGTTGTTTCTGGCGTGAAAGAAGCACTGCTGTGCCGTGCACCCTTTGGCAGGGAATGAAGGGGATTATCCTGATCATGATGTTTCTACATCTTCCCTTGTGCTCTTTTCTGAAAACTCAAATAGTTGGAGGTGGGTTGGATTGGGGGGAGCATGGTGACCTGGGTCAGTGCTTTACTATATTTAATGTGTACATGAGTCGCCTGGGGATATTGTTTAAACAGAGATTCTGATTCTCTTGCTCTGAGGTGGGGCTTGAGATTCTGCACATAGCAAGCTCCCAAGTGAGGCTGATGTGCTGGTCCAGTGACCTCCAGGAAGAAAAGTACATTGAAAGGCGTTGACTTCAAAGTGGAAAACCTAGGTATTTCCCCCACGTACACGTTGAGCGTGATTCTGCAATCTGTGAGTCATGGGTTGGGCATCCTAAGCCCAGAGAGCCGGACACTCCACAGATTTATACGGGGCAAAAAGTTCATCGTCTTACTCTAAGAGTAACAGAAGGACACTTCTTTTTCTTTGTTTTGTATCCACATGTTAAGTTGTATATTTATGGGGTGAAACTGGGCACGAGGACTAATAATACCTTGTTCAGCCTTAGGTGTAAAATGAAATAAGTGACGATAAATCTTTTAGTAAAAAAGGAGTACAAGTGTTTACAACTTTAAGTGGGATTTGCTTTCTATTAATAGTTGAAGAGCAGAAGAACTCTGGAGCCATACCTGTGGGTTTTCTCTCCCCACAGAGGTCTCATTTATGTTTCTTACATTATATAACATGTGAGCGTGACGACCTCCTTGTCCTTGTGGTCAGGCAACACAGTCTGGCCATTTTAAGTGTTGAAAAGCAACTGTCATTAATAGCTTGTTTAGCCCATCAGTGGTTTGTAGAATATAGTTGTTGCTTGCCAGAAATGTAGGCAGGCCCTTTGGTATTACATACTCATCAATAACACTCCAGGTTTTAATAAAAGCCTTTTCCTCTCTGTTTAAGGTTATTTTGCATAGAACTTGTAAATAGAAGTGCTATATTTCAGTTTACAGACTAATAATTTTATTGAACACAGGCATAAACACAATGTATTATTGTCATATTTTTGAGGATTTGGTGAACATACGGCATGAACTATAAAATGCAAACAGAGGTTATGAACCCTATTCTAAAGTCACTTGTCTTTCATCTGTTGCATTTTAATATCTGTTTTTTTTTAATATTTCCCTACTATGTTTAGAAAAAAGCGTTTTTGACATTTGTCTAAATGAGTTTGAGAATATAATTACCTCAGACTGCACTGACATTATTAATATGTGCTATGTATTTATTAAACACTGATGAAAATGTTTATTACCTCATATACTATTTAAGGACTTAAACATAATAGATCCATCTCCTCCCAAAATTTTAATTTATTTTTCTCACCTAAGCCAATATATATTTGAGGTGCAGGGTTAATATGCATATTAAAATAGACGTGAGATAAAACAGCATGAAGTTTTTCGTCCTTCAGTCCCATAAATCTTGCTCTTTTAACAAACAAGTGTAGCCTATGGATGTGTGCAAGTTATCATACCTTTAATTTAGAGTCAGTGTTGATGTCGTGTTGCTGTCATGATTTCTTAGGCAGCTTACAGGTTTTAGATCTGAGGACCAGCTCACATTCCAGTCAGAAACAGTGCGATTGTCACTGATCCATTTCTGACACGTTTTGATCAGTTACAAATTTAGTAAAAATAGCTTCTGCAATGAATGATTAATAAACATTACCCAGTGATCGAAACAGTGTGCATTGGGGCCCCTTTTCTACCTCCCTCCATTCTCCCTCTTCCAAAGAAAGGTCTGTCTGTTGCATTTTTAAGATATAGTGACCTTGGAAGCAAATGGTAGCCAGTTAGATTTTAAATAAATAAATAAATAAATGACAAGATGTCATGCAATTTTTATGATACTTCTAACCGTCTCAGATTTATGCTTAATCTAAATAAAATTTATTTTCTGACATTTATGCACATGTGCTTATTGAAGCTTTATAAAGTAAAAGTAAATATTCTAAGTGCATTAAGTAACCCCCATTTCCCATTACTTAGGAGTCTGAAAGTCAAACCGTCTTAAAACCACCAGAGTAACTGAATATTGTTTTCTTATATTTTTTGTATTATTGTTTAGGACACTGTAGGTTCTGCTTCATTGCAGGGAATCCCACAGGCACATGGTAGTTATTTCATGGTTGTTCAGGATCTAATTAACGTCTGTAACTGCAGAGAGAGAACTAGAAAGTAACAGGGTTGCTTTCTACTCTCCAGTCAAAGCCTTAGGAGTTTAGATGGAGAATGCCTTTGCCCCAGTGGTATCTTTGGCCACACTCATTACCATTTGCCACAGAACCATAGCATCTGTATTTAACTGTAACATACACATACTGTTTATTTGGGGAAGAGCACAGCACGAGAACATGATTTTGCTGAGTGACCTCCAGCAATACACACACCCTTTCTGTGTCACTTCCATTTGTCTCCCTATTTATAGAGCATTTAAATAGTGCGTGAAAATTTATAGAAACATATGAGTTTCTATAAGTGTATTATTATTATTATTATTATTGAGAAAGAAAACACCTTAACTGTTCCAGTTATATAAGTAACTTCAGATTGCTAAAAACAATATCTCTATCTGATATACTGACAGTGAGCTGTGAGAAAACATTGTCCTGCATCTTCTCACATCTTCTCCCTTTTAAAAACATATATTTTTAAAAATTATAAAGTAATAGACGTTCATTATAATGGATCAAAAACTGATGTTTTAAAAACTGAATGTATTTTCCATCTGCCGTCAGTCTGGTGTTAATAGTTTAGTACCTATTTTTATATACCTTTCTCTATTCCCAGGCATATAAATGCATATATTACTTAGCCTTTCTTTCCTTATGAAAATAGAATCATATATGATACTTTATAAATTACACTTTTATTAATAAATAAAAAGTGTGCATATATATACATGAATCTGGTTTTTGCTGGAAATCTGTCAAAATATTGGAAGTTAATACTATTACTATTTATTTCATTTAAAGCATTTATAGGAGAGTTTGAGGACTACATATTTTGTATGTTAAAGAGTCAATGCAGATTTAGTTTTATTTCTACTTTTGCTTACCTTGATTATAGTCTATGAAAGAAGAGGCTTCTGATGAAATTTACAATGATCAACAGAAAGGAATGGGTTACCTTATTAAAGAAAATCCTATTTGATATTTATTAAAAAACAAGTAAAGATAATTAGATAAGAAAAGGAACATGTAACATATTTAAATATTTTTGAGGTTTATTATATACTAGTATTTTTAAATTTGAAATTTTGGTGTAACTGTTATGTTTATTGCAATCTTCAATCTTGGTACTTATATTGTATTCTATTTTCTTGTTGATTCTACCTTTTGACTAAATATTCAGCTTTGTATCTTCAGCACCTACTCTCGCAAATATTAAGTATTCGTTGAATTTTTTTGAAATTGAAAGACAAGTAAATTGACATATTGTTTAGGAAAGTTAATCACAATTATGTTTTTTAAAAGGGAGAGGGATTCAGTTTACTTTTAAAGTCCTCCTTTTAAAACCAGATTCTGAATGCTTGTGCTTACAGTGGAAATCATTAGTGACTTCTCTTCTGTGATCTAGTTTTAGATATAGTTATTTAATTGAGCACATCTGAACATTATTGTCCAGGAAAAATTACTTTTCCTTAGTGTTTTTATTGGGAAAGTTAGCAGAGTGCTGGAAAAGCACACTGGGTTAGGATGGGTTAACTGGTTCTAAGCACTGGTTCTTAACCTTTAGAGATTAAGTTTGTTCATATGTAAAATAAGGAGTATGAACTAGGTGCTATCTAAGGCTTTTTCTAGCCTAAAGTATAGGATTGTAATTTTTGTATGCTTGGCATATAAAATCTTGAATCGTTAATATAGTAAGTAGTAGTTTAACATCTGTGTATGGTGTCATATGGGTAGTAGACTTATTGGGGTGATCACTTAGTAAGGTTTATAAATGTCTAATCACTGTGTTGTACTCATGAAACTAATATTGTATGTCAACTATAATTGAAAAACGAATTTTAAAAATATCTTGTATACTTAAGTCACTACTTACTTTAGATGAGTAACTTAATTGAGATGTATCAGAATGTACTTAGCTATATATTGCTATGATAGAAAATCAT